>NC_085136.1:170739706-170853586 GCF_035046485.1 Aedes albopictus
TATGGGACCTAAATGGGATCTAAAAAGTCGACTGGATCGAGGATTTGATATTTGTCCCATACTAGTGCCCACACATCACTTGTTCATCGATTTCAAATCGGCGTATGATACAATCGATCGAGAACAGCTATGGCAGATTATGCACGAATACGGATTCCCGGATAAACTTATACGATTGATCAGGGTGACGATGGATCGAGTGATCTGCGTAGTTCGAGTATCAGGGACACTCTCGAGTCCCTTCGAATCTCGCAGAGGGTTACGGCAAGGTGATGGTCCTTCGTGCTTGCTGTTCAACATTGCTTTAGAGGGTGTAATTAGGAGAGCGGGGATAAACACAAGTGGAACGATTTTCACGAAGTCCGTTCAGCTGCTTGGTTTCGTTGATGATATTGATATTATTGCTCGTAAATTTGTGACGATGGCGGAAACGTACATCCGACTAAAGAGTGAAGCCTGGCGAATCGGATTAGCCATTAATGTGTCGAAGACAAAGTACATGATGGCAAAGGGCTCCAGGGGGGAATCACCGCGCCTGCCACCCCGAATTTATATCGACGGTGATGAAATCGAGGCGGTTGAAGAATTCGTGTGGCTCACTGGTGATCGCCGACAACGACACCAGCGGAGAAATTAGAGGCGCATCGTGGCAGGAAATCGTGCTTACTTTGGACTCCGCCGAACTCTACGATCGAATAAAGTTCGCCTTAACACGAAGTTAACTATCTACAAACGCTAGAGACCGGTCGTCCTCTATGGGCACGAAACATGGACCCTACGTGCAGAGAACCAACGCGCCCTTGGAGTTTTCGAACGGAAGGTGTTGCGTACCATCTACGGTGGGGTGCAGATGGAAGACAGGACTTGGAGAAGGCGAATGAACCACGAGCTTCATCAGTTGCTGAGAGAACCAACCATCGTCCATACCGCGAAAATCGGGAGGCTACAGTAGGCGGGTCACGTCATCAAGATGTCGGATAGCAACCCGACTAAAATGGTTCTCGAGAGTCACCCGACCGGTACAAGAAGACGTGGAGCGCAGCGTGCTAGGTGGGTCGACCAAGTGGAGGACGACCTGCTGACCCTACACAGAGAGCGGAACTGGAGACAAACAGCCATCGACCGAGTGGAATGGAAACGGCTACTATGTATGTACAGCAGGGCCACCCCGGCCTTAGCCTGGTCGGTAAGTAAGTAAGCATTTTATAGGGATTTAAAAACTCTTGCCTCCTCAAATACGCTACAATCTGGTGCTAATATGTAACAAAGAAAAATCGGGTTAAGTACGGTTCCTTTGAATTCCACTAAGAATTTGCATCCTTTGACAGATACGTATTTCGACCTCAACTGTAAGGTCGTCTTCAGTGTCTTGTACTTGACTCAAGTACAAGACACTGAAGACGACCTTACAGTTGAGGTCGAAATACGTATCTGTCAAAGGATGCAAATTCTTAGTGGAATTCAAAGGAACCGTACTTAACCCGATTTTCTTTTATTTACAGATATTCCCCTAACAAGCCCAGGATAATCATCATCAAAGAAAAATCTTAATTAGTTTTTTTTTGGGGAAAATATCGGGATTTTGGCGCAAAATATTTAAAGTCCAGCCCAAGGTCCAGCCGTTTCAAACACTTGTTGAACTGTCCATTGACATCCGTCACCGTCAGACAACTATTCCAGCTCCTGAAATTATTAAAATTAGAAAAATGCACAGCTGCTTATAATTAATAACTATCAATTGCCCTAAACAATTTATTAACCCTTTCCTTCCCACGACTTTGAAGGCTATTTCTATGTCAAGAAAGCGTTTCCGAAAATAGTGCTTGATTGCAAATTGGCCATTTTTTTCGAAATCAACGAAAAAAAAATCAGTTGTAGATACCTAAATCAATAGTATTTTGATTGTTTATCAATAGTTTCAGTATTGAAACAAGTAGTAGGGAGTTGGGTTTACCTAATGTGATAACAAACATATTCTAAAAACTATTGTATCATATTCATCTAATTTCGCTTGTTTCGAGTTCGTCGAAAATCGATGGTGCTCTTGAGCAACCATGGGAAGTATACTCTATAGAGGGTTAAATTACCTCAAAACTTGCAGCAACTTGCACATAAATCAGCATGCAGTTCTTTCGCCAACCTTCTTCTCGACGCCATATTGAACTGTTTATGCCCACCTGAAAATCACGTACCTTTCGTTTCGTGGAAACTTCCATGTCGGAAGTACACCAACACAAACGCATTCAACCGATTTACGTGAAAATAAGATGTGCTTAACCAAAACAGGGCGGTGCATACGACGTGGTTTTCAAATGACAGTTACTGACATCACGTAACTTCTGAGGTTTTGAGAATAAGGATGAGCTTCGTGATATTTTACGTAAATCGGACGTGAAAATTCTATGTATGGTGAGTAGTAGGGAGTTGGGTTTACCTAATGTGATAACAAACATATTCTAAAAACTATTGTATCATATTCATCTAATTTCGCTTGTTTCGAGTTCGTCGAAAATCGATGGTGCTCTTGAGCAACCATGGGAAGTATACTCTATAGAGGGTTAAATTACCTCAAGGGACAACACTGCCCATGATCGCATATCAGTCCCATCTCTGCTGGGTTTCCTATACATATGGGACAATTTTGCGATCATAGGCAGAACAGAAGGTCGAATCACGAAAGACCGAATCACAAAAGGCCGAATCACGAGAGGCCGAATCGTTCATTGTTCAACACTAAATGTACACATACAAATTCTCAATTTTCTTTCTCTATTTCACAGAACGTAATATTTATTAATCAAGAGTTGGCTGCCCGCCAGCTGGCAGTGTGGGAGGAATAGACAGACGCACTGTGTTCTTCGAAGGAAACCTCAATGGCTGATTATTGGATAAGTAGTAAACAATGAATAAATCGTTTAATCATAACTAAAATCTTGATGAAAAGCTTTCACAACGGAAAAAAGTTAAGCATTAGTATGTGACGTTGAAGTTATTATGCAATTGCATACAGAAAAACAAAGAAACCGAACAACTACAATAACCTTTTAGATGCTTATGGTTACAGTTGCATATAGCGCTGGCAGATGGGAGTAGTAGAATTCCCCTCAAGATACGAACGAATCATTTTATACATCCACATAATGAAGGAATATGAGAAAGGCAAAAAGGTTTTGAAATGTATAAAATAACACACATAGACAGAGAAAAAATACACAGAGCAATCTTATTACAGCAAGACGTTTTGAAAAGCAAAGTTTCAAACTAGCATATAGGTTTTAAGAGAAAATGTACTGATTTGTTAGGATTAAATCATATGATAATTCTTAATTTTACGTTTTCATCGATTTTCCTTTCGTAGTCAAAACTATATGCAGGTTCATGTTTTCAATAACTGACATTTTTTTTACCTGTTTGAGGTTGTGTAGATTAATTGATTTCCTTCTCTTGAAAATGCTATGTGAACTCAGGCAATATGTTTTTACATCTTCAATACTCGTCCTCATCGATAGGCACAGACAAACACTAAAACAGACAGGTTACGCCTTCTTTCTGCTCTTGAAATGGCATTCGTTTATTGTTATTTTCTTTTATTTTGGGAATTACAATAAAAATGTGTATGTAAATAGATAACTATTTCTAGTATAAGCTCTTAGGAAGGTTTTTCAAAATCGCAATAGAATACAAGGTAAATTGTGGAACCAGTTTGATGTGCAGACCGCTGGCATAAAAACAATCATTCAAATGAAACTATTTTAATTCGTTTCGTTGTATCATAATTTACAGTTAAATTGTAACGATAAGATATTCCTGTGATTATTACATACAAAGAATGAGGAAAAATGTTGGGAAACATCAATTCATCCAGAACGGATACATTATTTGAACAAAAAAAAACAATATTAAACCACAAACAGTGTTTGTTGCGTTTTGCACGTATATTCCGATCCTTGCATTAAAGGTGTCTGCTTAGTTTGATTGTACAGATTTCTTGAAAACGAACACCAATAGGATTTGTGAGATAGTTTAGCAAACAAATGATAAGTCTTTTTTTAGAGCGTTTTTCCTATGTACTATTACAACAAATGAATCTGTTTTTAGAATGATGTGCACTGAGACTACACAGACAATTTTGATGTAAACGTCTTCACCTGGTTTTACTAACGATTTATTTTCGGAAGATTTAGCAAAGCTCAGTGACTACCAAGAGAAAGGCAAGGTTAAATGGTGCAAAACTAACGTGTGCAGGATATACACATGCTATCAAGGTAGTCGATTGAAAATGCCTATTGTTTACTTCATTGTCGTCAGTCAGTTCCTCAAGAGTAGAAAAGAAAGAAAAAATAGTAAGATAAAATCAAATGCAAATTAGAAAACAAAAACAAACTATACAACTGTACAATTGCGAAATGTGCTGTTAAATTTGGATGTAAGTAATAGGTAGCATGTTTTAGAAATTCGGTCAACACCCAGTGTAAATGAACAAAGCTGTAATAGGTACCACAACATCAAACTATTTAGTTCTATTCTGGACAAAAACGTGCAGCTTCTTGTGCTAGTTTCCTTACATTTTTCATTTCCAATATAACTGGATTGGATTTATCAATACGTTTTCTGTAATAATTTATTTCACATGTATTGTTGGTATATATCATCAATGAAAGTTATGACAAATACATTGACGCGAAATAATAACGATATCATATTTCCCGTAATGCCATTTTCCGGAGTGTATTGTTCCCAAAGAGCTGTCATAAAGGTCTAATTGCGTTTCGGGAAATGTAATACCATCTAATAATTCCTATAATGCGTGGGTAGATTACTGCCGCCACCCGCATAACAGTCCCATCTTTGCTGGGTTTCCTAGTCATATAGGACTGATTTTCGAGTGCGGACAGATTACCTGATGTGCATTGCAAACTATGCAGAACCAAGTTCAATCGATCAAAAATTATTCAACTGCCTTTGATTTAGCTGAATTCGGTTTACTAATTGTGTTATCTAAGGTGAAATATGATCTCATCCGTTACGTATAGAGCGATTGTGCTTTCCTTTAATCTCTCTTTTATCATTTGCACCCATTTCGACTCGGCCTAAATTCAGAATTTCGTACACGACTTCGCAGCGGCATTTCACAGCATAATATGCCACGAAAAATGTATGCATGATTTGAAAATAGGGTGACTTTGGGTATTATCGGTAGGTTTGATCTCTTCGCATGAGGGGTTTTTGTCGGCCAAATTGCTTGAAACTTGGTCGTATAATTCAGCTCGGATGGAAAAGATTTGAGAGCAACTTTGAGTTCAATATATTTCAAAACGCCCCCCACGACGAAGAGAACAAGAACAAAACGGCCAAAAATACGTAAGTTCCCCTTTTTGGAGTTAGAGTACAAATGGTAGGCGTTATCAAAAACAAATATTTCAAGTCATTGTTGCAGGGTCGTATAGCCGAAGCAGGAAATGTACGGGTATTCAGCAAGACCGTGCTGAGGGGGACTGGTTAGATTCCCGGTCGATTCAAGAACTTTTCGTAACGACAATTTTCTAGACTTGGGCTGATTCTATGAATGATTCGAGCTGCGTCACACCAAGCCATTCGTAGAATGAGCACAACTTTATTCGTTCATGCCACACGTTTTTTTTCCCTTGTTGGGTATATAAGTCACTGCGACTAGTTTTTAGATCTATTGTGACAATGTCACACGGTAAATACATGTAAACAGCCATTGACACAGGATGTTCTCAGTTAACAACTTTGGACTTACTCAGCTATTGAAATGTCGTAAATTTTAAGAAATCTAAAAAAACTAATTTCAAAGAATGAAAAATTGTTTGATTACTAGGGGAACTTTCGTATTTTCGGCAGTATTGTTCTCTTCGTTTTTTATGAAACCTTTAGGTCTCAGAGTTGGGCACAAATCCTTCCCAACCAAGCTGAGTTATATGCCTAAATTTCAAACAATTTGGCCCACAAATACCCCCCATGACGAAGAAAACAAACCTGCCGATAATATCCTTGGTCATCCTATATACTTTTGCGTACCCTTGATAAACCTAAGATGGGCTGTACTTCTGAACTCTTGTGATCCTAGAGATAAGTTTTTCAATGAGTTATGCGACCTCAAGCTGGGAAACCATTAGGAACGAAAAAAAAACAAGTAGCAAAGAAAATAAGGAATAATATTATCATTATTCAGTCAGCAGTTTTTTATAAAGCTGCATTCAGGTAACTGACATCTTAGAAAAACAACGAGAACCGATGAAAGCAACGTTCTCGTCTAAGGTACACCGGGGCAAGTTGAAACGGGTGGGGCAAGATGAAACACGAAGTTTCGAAATAGATTTCAATACAATTTGAAAATTTATCCTTCGCTAAAAGATTGTTTGAATCAAAAACTATGTGTTATGGCGATCAAACTGTTTATCATCATTAGAAAACATCATGTTAACTCGCTGTTTCATCTTGCCCCACCCGTTTCAACTTGCCCCGGTGTACCTTATTTATTATTTCACCACATTTGGCAAAATATCGTTTGGCATAATATAATTTAGCATAACGCCACTTGGTATTATGACCTGAAAAGAAGTGTGAAGTAAAAAAAAAAACTGTTGATCCAATATATTATGCATTGCAAGAAAAAATATCGTGCGAAGTAGTACAAATACGTTAACCCCTTCCCGCTCACGACTTATTTTAAACTTTTGTATGCTAAAAAATGCTATGAACAAAAAGTGCTCGAACAAAAGTTATTAGGGATCACTTAAATTTATCGAAATCGTAAAAAAAAAGTTTTTAAATGTTTATGAATAGTCATTGATTGTTTATCAATAGTTTCACTATTGAACCAATAATTAGAGTGTACAAATACTCTAATAAGCTTATAACTTCTTCCCAAACGCTTTTATAACATATTGAAGTGAACTGGTTTAGGTCGGATTCGCCAAAAAGTGATGGTGCTCTACAGACACCATGAGCGTTGAAGGGTTAATAGATATGCGCAGTTGCATTTAATTGTTTTGTTGTCTTCTGTGCGGTCAATCTGATTTCCGCACTTAATGTAGAAGACACCAACTGTCGACAATCTTTGAGCGATTTTGAACATTTTTGCGCGATAATCTACGGCGAAACGTGCAATAAATATGTGCGGAATTCACCGCGCAGAAGACACCGAAACAATTAAACCGCACATATCTATTAGCATTTTTGTACAACTTTGCGCGATATATTTTCTTGCAATGCATAATATCAAATCAAACTGTCATCATCTCCTATCTAAACGAGATCGACGGTCCAATTACCAACATAAATATATCGCATTTAGTTCACAACAGGACTATCACAGATGTTTTCACAAGTGCGAAAACGCAAATAAAAGTGCGCGATTGCACCAAATCAACTTGATACCTTCAGAGCACTTATTCAACGTAGTTTGAAGAAATAGTGCGCTGAATACACCAACGTGATTTGTTGCAATCGCGCACTTTTATTCAGGTTATCGCACTTATGCAAACAAAGTGCGCAGTGGTGAACTAAATGCGCTGTATGAAGTCATATACACAGACTAAAATCGCAGCATTATACAGATGTATTTTTAATTTTTGTTTTGTAGTAAGCATAATGCTATTTCCTTTAAGATAAACTCATTTGACATAAACCAAGTACAAGAAACTATTTGTGAATAATGGCCAAAGCAAATTTTCTAGTAGTGTTTACAGTACAGCATGCATTTTGCAAAAAAGCCAAACGTCAACCAGTGAAAAATCACGAGACGAAGGTGTACAACGCGTGCTTCGGATTGATCATATTCCACCTCAGAAATCACAGTAAAGAACGACATATTTTTACCAAGACCTTCAGGAAAATGAGCATTTTTAGAAAAAGCAACATTGCTGGTATATTTTTCTGATAACAAAATCAGACGATGGTTTTTGATAGTTTACACCCGCGCTTTCAATTTTTCGAATCAATGTTAAGATGGTTTTGGAAAACCTGTGTTATGTAAATACAAATGAAATATACATATAAACCAATTTATTTGACTAAACCGTTGCGTTTCGTAATAAGAAAGAAATTACCTTCTTCATGTTTTTTTTTTTAATTTCCACAGCCCTTTTCACGAGACTATTTGCAACATAAGATCGCTAACAACATGATAAGGTACACCGGGGCTAAATGAAACATGAAGTTTTGGAATAGTTTTCAATACAATTCTACATTGTTTGAATCAAAAACTAATGTTATGGCATTCAAGCTGTTTACCGTTATTAGATTACATCATGTTAACCCGCTTTTTCGTCTTGCCCCGGCGTACCTTATGATGAACTGGTGACGATGAGCGATTTTGAACATTTTTGTGCGATTATCTATAGCGAAACACGCAATATACGCCCTTTGTGAAGTAAGATTCTACTAATACAAGTATGGAACGGGTGGCTTCACTCAGTTGGCTTGATGAGTGCAAGAGCTCTGTTCCACTTTTACTGCACCCACTGTTTGACTGGCCGTCTGGCAGTATAACATTGTAAAGGGACTGGGTAAAGTAGGGTAAAAGCACTAGACTTCGCCACTGCTCTAGTCTTCGTCCCCTCCATACAAATTCCATTTTTTATGTATGAAGTGGCGAAGATTGAAGCAGAATTTTAGGGGGGCGAAGTCTAGTGTTTTTACCCTACTTCTTGGTCTTTAGTTTGACAGACAGATGGAGCCAGCAAAAATCGGGTATATGACCAAATTATGAGCGCAAAAGTTGAAACAATGCATGTATGTTGCATGTCCTACGTTTAATCTTAGCTCCTGCGGTTCCCACATCTCTGGTGCGCCATTCCACCACAGTTCGTTATGCAGTAGATCACGCAGAAAAATAAAGCATTGTCCAGTTAGAATCCGGACGCAGATAATCACTTATATCTCAGAGGTGGAATAACAAACAGAAAAGGTGAAGCCCTCAAAACAAAGATAATTTACTGTAGTTTCATGGAAAAATACCATTAAAATTATTTAATTTAATTTTTAATAAATTTTCTCATTTTTTCCGTGATTACTTCCTCAAAAATCTGCACAATGGTAGAAAATTTTAACATCAACCCCTTCGGCGGATTTGTTTAACAATCAGGTCGTCTCTGTAGTGTCCTGAGACCCTCTACCAATCTGATTAGGACTCCAAAGAAACTTTGCCAAATATTTCTCTTCTTGCGAAATTAAGGGCTATTCAGTGAATTCCAAAGAAGCGAAATTTGAGTGTTTTTTCGTTAATAAACACTATCCAACAGTGATGACACCACTGCACATCTCAGGCTGTCGTGATAGCTCACCCAATTAGCTCAAACCTCTACAGATCCCTTGTGTGCATTTTTGAAAAGCAGCACGCGATTCTTGAGGTTATCATCTTTGTACACATTTGGTGTCAAAATCGTGATGTGAGAAAACGATGTCCAGAGCTCGAACTTCCTGGCAAATCTTGGAATTCCAAGCAGATTTATCCATGAACATAAACTTCAATCTTCCTTGGGCACTTCCTCATGGCATGGTTTACAACATCTGTGCACATCACACATAATGGTTATGGAGACATTAACATTTTTCGCGACTGTCGTACCTGGCCACGTTTAATTTTCAGCGTGTTTGTGCAAGATTTTTTTCCTTCACTTGTCTTCAATCTGAAATAACTTTTCACTCGTAGCAAGAAAATCGATGAAATTTTCACCATCAATAGAGGACTTGTTTATGATCAGACTGCTGTAAAAAAAATATGATTATGATCATTGAGAGCGTCACAATAAATTATCCTTTGCGTCCGGATTTTAACTGGACAATGCTTTATATATTAAAGTCTAAAATAAACGACTTTGAAACAAATATTTCATTGATCCACGGCCTAAGTGAGATTTTCATTGAATCAAAAATATTGCGTACAGTCAGGTTTTTTTTTTACGCGGGGGATACGTACCGCGTAAAAAAAAACTCAGTTCAAAATCCAAAAAACCGCGTAAAAAAAGTCTCACCATTTCTCGACGAATCATGCAAAAATAAGACGATGAAATTTTGTTTTGTATGGAGTTTTCATTTACGCGGCCGCGTAAATCAAAACCGCGTAAAAAAAAACCTGACTGTATTAGCTTCAAAGCATTTTTGTTTTTGTTTTTAAGTCTAGTTTCCGTAAGCCTGAACGTGGATTCAAAAACAAAAATTTTTGATTCTAATATTTATTTTCATTGAAAGAAATGTGCTGCTACTTTGTTTCAAAAATATTTATTTTTGAATAAAAAAAAATATTTTAGGTATAAAAAAAGCTTTGTTTATTGTTTGAAATATTTATATTTAAAATAAATTCAGTATTTGTAAGTTGATCTGCAGCTTTTGCTACAGGTGGCGGGGAGATTTTCTATACTTCCTGAAGCATATTAACCCTCTACTTCCCATGGTTGCTCTGGAGCACCATCGATTTTCGACGAACTCCGGACAAACGGAATTAGATGAATATGATGCAATATTTTTTTGAATATGGTTATAACCTCTTAAGGTTAACCCAACTACTACCTACTTGTTTCAATAGTTGAACTATTGATAAACAATCAAAAACCTATTGATTTACAACCAAAATTTTTTTCATTGATTTCGAAAAATTTAGCCAATTTGCAATAACTTTTGTTCTACCACTTTTTTTGGAAACGCTTTTTTGGCATAGATATATCTATGGCACCGGTATCACCTACGAAACCATGTATAGTAGTGTATATACTACTATATATAGTCGTTTAAAGTCGTGGGAAGGAAAGGGTTAAATCAACGACGGCAGCGTCTGATGAACAAAAGAGTAGAGTTGAGAAATAAATTTAAAGAGACGAACCAGCCAAGGGCTGAAAGTCTCTCTAATAAAGACAAATCAATCAATCAATCAAATAAATTTAACATTATCGTACTTACCTATCAAATTGCTCACCGAATCTCCAGATATACAAACGATCTCAATTTCATTAACTTTTGCTCAGTAATTTCATACGGCGGGTCGTTTTTGTTTTTGTTCTCTTGCACTTAAACAAAGGGCGGCGAAAATACTTGCCAATTTTAACTTCAAAGTGGATTAAATTAAAGACCAAATGACTTTGACACTAAGAAACCTATTTTAGAATCAAAGTGGTTTAGAATTAGAATCAAATGACCAATTGCTTTGGTTCAAAAAGAGTACGGAGTTTATATCAAAGTTGTATTGCATTTGATTCAAATATGCGATATTTTTCTGCGTGATCCACTGGCAGTGCGCCTCTTGTGATGACATCAGCTGGGTTGTGATCGGTTAGGATGTATCTCCATTGGTACCCTCGCGTGACTTCCACCGTTGTGGCCACTCGGTTGGATACGAACTGATTCAGTGCCAGCGGCGACTTTTTGAGCCAGCACAAAACAATTCTGGAGTCACAGTGCAAAATCACGTCGTCGAAAGGAACTTGCATGGATGATACTATGTAGGGTAATTCATGTAGTTTGGACAGGCTGAAGACAACGTTGGAAAGATCATCCCCTAGCTTCCTTAGAAAGTAATTGATTATTTCGCAAAGTTACTAATACGCTTATAATATGACATTACTTTGCGTTCCTGGTGACAAAAACCTTAACGAAAGCATTTTAAGCTGAGGAAATCACAATTTCCACTCGCCTGTAAGAATTGCATTTTGGACACCGAATATATGTATATTCTATAGAGAATATATATCTATGAATATATGTATCTTTGATTGAAGTTTATGTTCATGGATAAATCTGCTTGGAATTCCAAGATTTGCCAGGAAGTTCGAGCTCTGGACATCGTTTTCTCACATCACGATTTTGACACCAAATGTGTACAAAGATGATAACCTCAAGAATCGCGTGCTGCTTTTCAAAAATGCACACAAGGGATCTGTAGAGGTTTGAGCTAATTGGGTGAGCTATCACGACAGCCTGAGATGTGCAGTGGTGTCATCACTGTTGGATAGTGTTTATTAACGAAAAAACACTCAAATTTCGCTTCTTTGGAATTCACTGAATAGCCCTTAATTTCGCAAGAAGAGAAATATTTGGCAAAGTTTCTTTGGAATCCTAATCAGATTGGTAGAGGGTCTCAGGACACTACAGAGACGACCTGATTGTTAAACAAATCCGCCGAAGGGGTTGATGTTAAAATTGGGTTGTTTAGTGAATAAAATATTGATATTTTCTATAGCCTAATCGAAAGAGCTCATTTTTCTGAGTATAACGTGATTTTATTGGATTCCAACACCTTTGTTTTCATGGTTAAAACAACAAAACAGTTTTAATTTTCGTGGATAGAATGACAGTTCAATCGTTAAAGTGACATTTCGACCCGAATAAAAAATTTTCCCCATACAAACTTTAAATGCATTTTAAAAATAGTTCCCGGACTCCAAAAATTATGAAATTTTGGATTTCGACTAATTTTTGGCCGGAGAATCCGATTATGAAATAATCCGGATACCCCTAAAGAACCCAATTTTTTACCATTGTGCAGATTTTTGAGGAAGTAATCACGGAAAAAATGAGAAAATTTATTAAAAATTAAATTAAATAATTTCAATGGTATTTTTCCATGAAACTACAGTAAATTATCTTTGTTTTGAGGGCTTCACCTTTTCTGTTTGTTATTCCACCTCTGAGATATAAGTGATTATCTGCGTCCGGATTCTAACTGGACAATGCTTTATTTTTCTGCTTGATCTACTGCATAACGAACTGTGGTGGAATGGCGCACCAGAGATGTGGGAACCGCAGGAGCTAAGATTAAACGTAGGACATGCAACATACATGCATTGTTTCAACTTTTGCGCTCATAATTTGGTCATATACCCGATTTTTGCTGGCTCCATCTGTCTGTCAAACTAAAGACCAAGAAGTAGGGTAAAAACACTAGACTTCGCCCCCCTAAAATTCTGCTTCAATCTTCGCCACTTCATACATAAAAAATGGAATTTGTATGGAGGGGACGAAGACTAGAGCAGTGGCGAAGTCTAGTGCTTTTACCCTACTTTACCCAGTCCCTTTACAATGTTATACTGCCAGACGGCCAGTCAAACAGTGGGTGCAGTAAAAGTGGAACAGAGCTCTTGCACTCATCAAGCCAACTGAGTGAAGCCACCCGTTCCATACTTGTATTAGTAGAATCTTACTTCATAAAGGGCGTATATTGCGTGTTTCGCTATAGATAATCGCACAAAAATGTTCAAAATCGCTCATCGTCACCAGTTCATCATAAGGTACGCCGGGGCAAGACGAAAAAGCGGGTTAACATGATGTAATCTAATAACGGTAAACAGCTTGAATGCCATAACATTAGTTTTTGATTCAAACAATGTAGAATTGTATTGAAAACTATTCCAAAACTTCATGTTTCATTTAGCCCCGGTGTACCTTATCATGTTGTTAGCGATCTTATGTTGCAAATAGTCTCGTGAAAAGGGCTGTGGAAATTAAAAAAAAAGCATGAAGAAGGTAATTTTTTTCTTATTACGAAACGCAACGGTTTAGTCAAATAAATTGGTTTATATGTATATTTCATTTGTATTTACATAACACAGGTTTTTCAAAACCATCTTAACATTGATTCGAAAAATTGAAAGCGCGGGTGTAAACTATCAAAAACCATCGTCTGATTTTGTTATCAGAAAAATATACCAGCAATGTTGCTTTTTCTAAAAATGCTCATTTTCCTGAAGATCTTATTGTTTGTTGGTAAAAATATGTCGTTCTTTACTGTGATTTCAGAGGTGGAAGATGATCAATCCGAAGCACGCGTTGTACACCTTCGTCTCGTGATTTTTCACTGGTTGACGTTTGGCTTTTTTGCAAAATGCATGCTGTACTGTAAACACTACTAGAAAATTTGCTTTGGCCATTATTCACAAATAGTTTCTAGTACTTGGTTTATGTCGAATGAGTTTATGTTAAAGGAAATAGCATTATGCTTACTACAAAACAAAAATTAAATATACATCTGTATAATGCTGCGATTTTAGTCTGTGTATATGACTTCATACAGCGCATTTAGTTCACCACTGCGCACTTTGTTTGCATTAGTGCGATAACCTGATTAAAGTACGCGATTGCAACAAATCACGTTGGTGTATTCAGCGCATTCAGCGCATTTCTTCAAACTACGTTGAATAAGTGCTCTGAAGGTATCGAGTTGATTTGGTGCAATCGCGCACTTTTATTTGCGTTTTCGCACTTGTGAAAACATCTGTGATAGTCCTGTTGTGAACTAAATGCGATATATTTATGTTGATAAGGCTGGAACAAATCTTATTTCTTCTTTTGTCACAATACTCGTTGACTCGCTAAGGGGGAGGACACTAAATAATAAATGTATTCGACGAAGAAATACCCAAACAATTCGGCAAAATCTATAAACTCATCGGATTTGTTAAGAAATTTTCTGTGCAACTCTAATTTCACCTTAAAATTTAAAAATTTCTTGAATAATTTATTGGTGTCCCCCCTCAAAATGTTTAATTTCGACCAAAATTTTCCGAGGGGGCGGTGACATAAGAGAAAATCAAAATTTGTGTCAGCCTAATTGGACCGTCGATCTCGTTTAGATAGGAAATGATGACAGTTTGATTTGATATTATGCATTGCAAGAAAATATATCGCGCAAAGTTGTACAAAAATGCTAATAGATATGTGCGGTTTAATAGGGTCCTAAAATTAAAGACGAAATCTCTCTTATATTGAATAATACGATCAAGCATGGTATTCTAATCGGAATTGTACTTTACTCGAACTTGAAAAACAAAGGAATAATGAGAAAATTCGAAATAAGTAAAATGGTAAATAGTTCTACTTTGACATTTGAGGTCAACCTTGTGTGACTGAGCTCGACATTTTTCGCACTGGGATTTCAAAAATGTTCCTATCTGACATACACGGAGAAAAAAAATCACTCAAAGTATGTGTTATAAGCTATATAAGGGACGAGACAAAAGGCTAAAAGAATAAAAATTATATATTTTCAACTACAGTTAATAAAAACGTCAAAAATTGAGTAAATATGTACTCTTGAACCATATTGTCAGATTTCTTGAAACGTAAACACCGCGCGGTCGTTGAAATGTTTCAAAAAGGGGCTTTGCACAAAAGTTCACGCGGTCTATCGTTTTCGAAAGGAACAGCCGCACCGTAGGAAACGCCGCAATGTTATTTCCTGTAAGGATGAAGTAAACAGGGAGTAAAAACCGCGGCTGTACCTTTCGGAAGCGATAGGCCGCGTGCACTTTTGTGCAAATCCCTCAATATATTGTGGTTTAAAACAAGAATCCCGATAGGACTTTAGGAGCCTATTGTTTCGGTGTCTTCTGCGCGGTGAATTCCGCACATATTTATTGCACGTTTCGCCGTAGATTATCGCGCAAAAATGTTCAAAATCGCTCAAAGATTGTCGACAGTTGGTGTCTTCTACATTAAGTGCGGAAATCAGATTGACCGCACAGAAGACAACAAAACAATTAAATGCAACCGCGCATATCTAAATATATTAACCCTTCAACGCCATGGTGTCTAGAAATCCTCTACATAGAGATGAGCGGAAGTTACATATGTCGATTCGGCAACGCTGTTCGTTTTGTTTACATCGACAGCCAACAGTTGCTTCAATGTTAGATGTTCAAACTTTGTGCGTGACTTTGTTGTGGTTCAAGTTGTTTTGTTTACATTTTCTAATTATGGTAGAATATTTTTTTTTCGAAATTTTGAAAAAAATAGCGAAGCAATCGAAGAAATCTGAAGTTTATTGCAAAGTGTTACGCTAATCATATCGGCAGAAGTGAAGCAAGAAGCAGCAATGATTTTTTTTTCGAGAAGTGCAGCAACAAAAGTTTCGTAATAAGCATGAGCTTTTGAAAGCAGAATTAATTAAATTTTATCTTTTTATTAAACTTACATATACCGCCAATTTCTCGATATTAGAAATAAATAATTATAATTTATTTAGTGAGGACTGCAATACCGTTCAAACGACGCCTTTCTACGAACGATCAGCATGTTCATTTGGCTCACACTTTGACAGTTCTCTCTGCACGATTGGCTTACAATGGCCGCCTCCGCAGATCTCTGTAATGCACAGTGTTCGAAATCGATGATTTTACGATCAAAATTAAATAACTTTTTTTAGGTTGGTTCTAGAGGTTTGGCGTGTTCTACAAAGTTTTTCTGCATGTTAAAAGGCGTCTTTTGATTAAACGTAATAAATGATTAATCTCCCTAGAAGTGAGATAAAAAATTTATTTTTTCGAAATATATTTTTAGAGGTTTGACGTCTTTGGCAAAGTTGTAGCCCATAATAAGAGAACAAAAATCGTAGAACACGTCAAAGCTCCACCTCTTACGGTTTTCGAGATATGGGGCGTTTTGTGCGAAGTACCCCTAAATCTAGTTTTTTCAGTGTAGCTTCAACAGATAAAATTCTACAGTTTTGTGACCTTCTACAAACTTGTTCAGGACGTCAAAATACACATTTATTCCGAAGATGAAAAGTCATTATATCTTAAAACAAAAAAGTTATAGGCAAATTTATGATATTTTAAGGTGTACTTTCACCTTAAGTAATTATTTCCGGCGCAAAATGGCGCAGATGGCTCAGTCGGTAGTTGAAAGATTAGACTTTTTACTACCACTTGGGGGTGGAAACCCTCGTGGGCAATAGTGGGAAAGGTGGTTTAAATACATAATAGAAACTAGTTATTTTTCCTGTAATACAAGAAAAATTAATAGAAATTAATAATTTAGGATCCCGCAGTAATTTTTACTGCATTGCGTAATTTCCAGCAATATTTTACAACATTTTTGTGCATGATTAATTTATTTATTTACTTAAATTAGCGACACTTTACACCAAAGGTGCATTCGTGTGGTTTTTGAGCATTGTTTTTACCAAACAGAATATTTTATTCATGCTTTTGAATTCATATTGTTTACACTCAGATGATCAGACAATTTCTGATAAAGTTGCTTTAAAATTACCTATTTGAAGTTTTTGTTTTGGGGCAATATTCAAGTTATGCAGCGCTAGAAATAGGAAGAAGGAAATATTAAACAGTTCAAGATGTGCATCAAAACACTGAGTAGTTTTTTTTTTCATGTATTTATATTTATATTTGTTGTTTGACTTTTCAACTACGGAATCAGTATCCGAAAATATCAGGAGAAGTTTTGATTCGTCCGATAGCAGATTAACAGCTTTTTCGGTAATCCACGAGTTTGACTTACACCTGGGAAGCAATTGAAATATATCAGATATAAATCAATAAAATACAGGGTGTGCCGAGAAATAATGCGATGGTTTATTATTTCGAACATTATTTTTAATCTCTTGACGTAAACCAATTACATGTTTTGACGTCCCATCGTCTGCATCATGAGTTAATTGAAGTATTTTTCATATTTTTAACAGTACTTTTCACAAAAATCGAGTTGAAAATATTTTTTTTTATCAAATTGACCATTTTATATAAAAGATCTACTTTATTTTCACCAGGAATTCGTCAAAATATGTATTGAAGAATGTAAAATTACAACTACCTTAATAAGAACTGCGAAGGTATTTTTCAAAACGGGTAGGTAGTCATTCGTTTGGGCATAGATATGTTGTCATAAGTTTGAAAAAAATCAATACTTTTATTTAGAACTAGCTTTAGTTATAACTCTCGGGAACAATATTTTGTCCTGATGTTTTAATTTTTAATGATAAACACTCACTGGTTTTTGCAAAAACGTTGTAAAATATTGGCGGAAGAAACACAGTGCAGTAAAAATTACTGTGGGCTTCTTAATTATTTTTTCAAAATTTATTTTTCTTGTATTACAGGCAAAGTAATTAGTTTTTGTCATGTATTTAAACCACCTTTCCCACTATTGCCCACGAGGATTTTTACCTCCAAGTGATAGTAAAAAGTCCAATCTTTCATCTACCGACTGAGCCATCTGCGCCATTTTGCGCCGGAAATAGTTACTTAAGGTGAAAGTACACCTTAAAATATGTTAAATTTGCCTATAACTTTTTTGTTTTAAGATATAATGACTTTTCATCTTCGGAATAAATGTGTATTTTGACGTCCTGAACAAGTTTGTAGAAGATCACACAACTGTAGGATTTTATATGTTGAAGCTACACTGAAAAAACTAGTTTTAGGGGTACTTCGCACAAAACGCTCCATATCTCGAAAACCGTAAGAGGTGGAGCTTTGACATGTTCTACGATTTTTGTTCTCTTATTATAGGCTACAACTTTGCCGAAGACGTCAAACCTCTAAAAAAATATTTCGAAAAAATATTTTTTTATCTCACTTCTAGGGGGATTAATCATTTATTACGTTTTATCAAAAGACGCCTTTTAACATGCAGAAAAACTTTGTAGAACACGCCAAACCTCTAGAACCAACTTAAAAAAAGTTATTTAATTTTGATCGTAAAATCATCGATTTCGAACACTGTGTAATGTAGGATTACTAATGGTGTCTGTAGAGCACCATCACTTTTTGGCGAATCCGACCTAAACCAGTTCACTTCAATATGTTATAAAAGCGTTTCAGAAGAAGTTATAAGCTTATTAGAGTATTTGTACACTCTAATTATTGGTTCAATAGTGAAACTTTAAGTGATCCCTAATGACTTTTGTTCGAGCACTTTTTGTTCATAGCATTTTTTAGCATACAAAAGTTTAAAATAAGTCGTGGGCGGGAAGGGGTTAACGTATTTGTACTACTTTGCACGATATTTTTTCTTGCAATGCATAATATTATGTCTCTCAAGAAAAATCAGAATATGGCGATTATCTGCCTCTGGCTTCTGATATTAGCGCGACAGTCACTAATCATAAAAGGGTCACCAGATTTAAAAGTATATAATTCCACTATATGGGGTTTGACAGCAAGAACACTCATTCCACTGAGCTACTCTTGCCGTTCGTCACAAATACATTCAAAAACATCTGTCACTTCGCGAAACCCACGTGCTTTTGTTTTTGGCGGGAACACTTTTTCTTTTGTTTTGCCTTGCGACTGTCATGCGGCGGTATGCCTTGCGAGCGTACGACCGCCGCAGGACTCTAACAAAAGATAAGCGCGACAATATATTGGATCTACAGTTTTTTTACTTCACACTTCTTTTCAGGTCATAATACCAAGTGGCGTTATGCTAAATTATATTATGCCAAACGATATTTTGCCAAATGTGGTGAAATAATAAATAGACGAGAACGTTGCTTTCATCGGTTCTCGTTGTTTTTCTAAGATGTCAGTTACCTGAATGCAGCTTTATAAAAAACTGCTGACAGAATAATGATAATATTATTCCTTATTTTCTTTGCTACTTGTTTTTTTTTCGTTCCTAATGGTTTCATAATTTGTGTATCACCCCCTGCATGGTGCGGGATGTAGTAGCCACCGTCGTCATCACTCACAGATTGAACCTCCTTCATGTGACCCAATGCTAAGTACTCGGCCAGATACGCAGAATATTCGACACGATTCGTACACTCAGAAAAATTGCCTCATACTGAATGGCAAATATCCATGTGCCAAACCACATCCAAAGTATATGCAACCAATACCCGATTACGCAGGCAAATTAGCACATGAATAGTATGTGCTCTAAATTGTATGAGTCGCTTCTGTATGGTGCCTCATCAAAAGTACTTCATACATGTTTCGCCTTCAGACAATGAATTAAATGCTTTGGTTGTTTTCCTACTCTCCGCATCGGCCAATGTGGCGCTAGCTTCTATGCGCGAAAAATCGCTAAAAGTAAATCTCAAAAATATTTTATGGCGAATAGCATCTAAAGACGTATTTCTCGAAGTGGAACACATTATTAGAAAAAAATATTTGGTAGCGGTTGTGAACAATGATGACCGGTTTGGTGCCTACCAAATATTTTTTCGGTAATAGCTTTTCATTTCGAAAAATTCGAGTTTAGATGCTTTTCGCCATACAAAATAAAATTCCTGCCGGTAATCCATTAAAGCACAAGTTTGCTTTGGTGGCAACGGACTTGCGCTCCGTGATGGTCATGTTTTTGAACGTTGAGCACCGGAAGATAGGGTGATTCTCCTTGCAGCAAGCTCACACTTCCGTCGAGGTTCGCACGAACGACTTGAGTTGGGGTTGCGACTTCTGTCCAACCACTTGGCGTTGCTTGTTGGAGGCCGCAGTTGATTGCTGCGCCGGCTGCTGGAACCGACTTGTGCGCTGCAAAACACGACCACGCTCCCGAAGAAACTCCATAAACTCGACGTAGTCTGGCAACTCACCGCTACCGAGCTTCAATTCCCATTGTTCCTGGGTCTCCCTGTCTAGTTTCTTGTAGATCACATTGACGAACACAAGCTCTGCCAGGTCTTCAACTGGATACCCGTGACCAGTCAATGCTTCACTGTGCTTGGCACAAATCTCGGCTAACTTGGTGATGGATTTACGAGTCTCCTTCGTGATTTTCGGGCAATCCAGGATGGCATCGATGTGGGTATCGAGTATCGTTTGTCTTCGTATTTCGTTATTTACAATGTCCTGATCGATCTTATCTTTAGCGTCACCGGTAAGCGCGTTCCGCAGATGCAGGATCTTCATGGCTGGTGTCTCCTGGGTGTACCACGACATGATGCTCTGGAACAGATTCGTAAAACTGTACCAGTTCTCTGGATCGCCGTTGAACGTGGGAAATGGAGCCTGCAGGTGTGGGACTGATGCAGGGGCTTGTACGTACACCGGCGGTTGACCGGTAGTGGCAGCTGCAGACACGGTTGGCAGTTCCACTAGCTTGGTTACACCGCTCACGCTGCGGCGACGGCTGAACCGATTCAGCCGGTTCGCTCGCAGGATGATAACCACTTGTACGCTTGCTTCTGGTGCCACCGGCTCACACACTAATCCAGTACGAATGCACTGCCACTTGCGCGCGTTGTTGCCACGGACACGCAAAATTGGCTGACACTGCTTCTGTGCTACGATCACACACACACACACACACACACACACACACACACACACACACACACACACACACACACACACACACACACACACACACACACACACACACACACACACACACACACACACACACACACACACACACACACACGCACACGCACACACACACACACACACACACACACACACACACACACACACACACACACACACACACACACACACACACACACACACACACACACACACTTCAGGCGGAGTTTTTTCAAGATGGTTAATTGCTTCCCTGCCACGGGCACACACTTGGTGGCGCAACACCGACCGAATATTCTTTACCAGCTGAGGCAATTTCTTCAACTGGTCGTTTCACAGTATGGCGGCTATTTCAAACCGCCGCAAAGTGTTCACTTTTTCCGGAACTAGCACCGAGCTAATCGCGTTCCGACAAAAACCGGGAACCACTACAACTCCGAAGATCCGGCTCGAAGGACCAAAAAATGTTCCTTGATAGCTCAAACACAAAAACTGTTTCGGCAGAAAATGGATAATTCTGTGCGGGATAATCAAACACGTGTTGGCAGAAACCAGGATACAGCAGCGGAATGCCCAAAGGTGTTTCGGAATATCGTGGAGAAATAACACACGCGACTACTCAGTAAAAAGAACTTAGGTTTAATAGCGAAAGAAAGGTGCAGCTCCGACTGGTGGCGAGCGATCGAATGTTGCGTTGTAATAAAAGTGTTCTACGTGTTTGCGCTCGCACACCAGGATCAAAGTAGTTATCATTTAGGTATTGTATTGTAGAGTTGTTGGCACAAGGCAGGAAGAGGTGAACATTGTACCTTCCCACACTCCCCCTCAATGCAACAGCTCTTCCTCATAGCAATCCAGTGACACACCTTGTAGATCCCTTGTAGCGAAGACGGCTAATAACAAGACAGACAGGAACATTAAAACATGATTGTGTGCGTGTGCATGCTAATACGTACATGGAAATTGTAGCATCACACGCACACTCATTCATGATGTTGTTCTCTGAAGTCGTTCGCAGCGCTAGTGTGCTTGTAGCTCCCAAAGTATATGGAGCAAGAAGGTAGATGTCTGTCTTGTTATTAGTCGTCTTCGCTTGTAGCCACTCGTTCGCTGAGACTCTGTTTCGATATTTTTCCTTCCGCAAGGACGACTGTTGCAACCGCAACTTGACACAACCTCCTCAACTTTGTAATGATTTACGAACTTTTGCCTTGGTCGTGGGACCGATGTCAAACCGCTATTCACTAAATGCTTGGCAGCGGCCTTGGATCGAGAAACAGGTCGTTCCTGCCGGTGGCTCCGATCATCCGTTGCGGCCAACGACACTTGCGCTATGTTAAGATAGTACAGCTTGGGGAACGTTCAAAAATTACGTCCAACATTTGGGGGGGGGAGGGGGGGGGGGGGTTACACTAAATGAGATTATGCCGATAAAAATGCAACAATTTTTCCGTATCCATCCAAATTGAGCAATAAACGAACACATTGTAAAATCCTGATTGTACCTGCCTCTGACCGTCGCCGCTGTGGGACCTATCTATAGAAGGAAAGAGATGACCCTTGACTCACAAATTCGCACACACGGTACGATCTCCAGCAGATCATGAACAATAGCATGATCAAATGTGCCACAAATTCGCTAGCGTGCGGGTCGATCTGTGCTCACAGTGAGGTGTTAAAAAACGACAAAGTGCATGCCGAAAAATCGAAGTCCAAGCCAGTGAATTTCGCGTTGAAATCGGTCATTGCATGAAAAGGCACTCTATTCTGGCCAACCAGTCGTGGGCCACGTGGATTAAAAATCCAAGCAAGGCTTACTGCCTCCAAAGCTCTCATTGCATGTGCAAGCCGCTGACTACAGTCAATATACTCGCCATTAGAGCCCGATCCAAGGTGGTAAGAACACGCCCAAGGCTCGGATAGCTCTCCGATAGCTGCATGCAATCCCAGCTTGTTTGACGCCTAAGAATCTACGGGAAGGCCTTCTACTTCAGCTACATTCCGAGTGCGAGGAAGCAATGCAGTAGCCGCATGCACTTTCCCATGCTACGCAGAACGGGGGAACAAGTGTGATCTGCAACAAGTGTGTGCAAGGCGTGACAACTCCACAGCGTGCGACATTACAACGTGCAACAACACTCAATCGTGCGACATCGTCGGTGCATTCGTGAGACACTGCTGTGACAACGTCCGTCCGGCGGTAGCGCAGATGGTTCGAGGCATTGGCGCTACATTCAGTGGTGCATCAACGCAACATTTGCGTATTACCAGTTCTCCTACGAGTGCATGGTGCGACATCAACGAACGTTAGTTTCTGCAGCGGTTATACGGGGCCCCCAACGATGAAGAATCTATTGTAATAGATATGCAGGTACACTAGGAATAAGATCAAATCCAGCATTATATATGTATATGCAGCATACACTACCTTCTTGAGTATTTTGTTTGAGTATCGTTTGAGTCTAGTTTGAGTATCAAACCCTCCCGACCACTATTCCGGAGGGCACTCGGTGCTATTGTCTATAGCTAGCCGGGGCAACCAAGAAGCGGTCGCAATAAGCCGCGGGTGCACTTTTATAGTTGTACCATTCTAAGCACTTTAGTAGATATAAGCGTTAGTTGTCACATTGGCGCCCAGACTAAAAAACCCACTTTGCGTTTCGTTACAACTCGCGTAACGGTTCTGTCAAGTGAGTGATCAGTGAGTGAAGAAGTGCAATATCGGTAATTAGTGAAAGTGAAATTCAGAAATGGATCTGAACCAGCTGACCCCGGAGGAGATTGATTTCGAGCTCCTGTTACGAAACACGACGGGAATTCGAGGAAAGAACTTGGAATGGAAGATTTCGCGGCTGCAACAGCTGCTGGACAGTGAGCAGGATGGATCACCGGCACCAAGGTATTCATCGCATGTGGTTTCGGACATGGACAGCATTTACCACTGCCAAACAACAATTTCGCCGATTTTCCACGCTCTCAATGCAGCTTTTAAGCAGCAAAATGAAGCACAGGTGACTTCGTTGCGATCGAGACTACTGCACTACAAATTCAGGCTCTCGCTTATAACCGAAGCCACGATTTTGGACGAAGCCAAAAAATCGTTGACAAAGATTTGCAACGCTCTGCACCAAATTGACGAGTTCCTGAACGACAAAAACATAGAACACCAGAGCGACACAAAGGATCCGGAAGATCTTCCAAGCGACCCGGAGACACTGAAGCGGCTAAAGATCGCACAGCTGCAATCGAGCATCGACGAGGCAGATAAGCAGCAAAAGGTGTTACAACAAGAGCTTCAACGAACGATACAGGATGGGCAGATTCCTCAGCGATCACCAGATCAGGACAACGTGTTTTCGACGCTGCAGCAACAACAACAATCTCACATGCAACAACAGAACCCGAATCCAACAAAATCACAGCAGCAACACGGTTTGACTCAGCAATATTCGCAAGAGATTCTCGATCCGCTTCAGCATCCAACACTCTCAGGACAACATCAACAGCAGCAAACAGAACAATCACAACAGCGAGGTTTCCAACCAGAGCAGCGCCTACATTTGTTGCTGAATCAAATGCAGTTGCAGCAACAACAACTAGAACAACAGCTGCGGCAGGAGCAGCAGAGGCGGCAGCAGCTGGAATGGCAGTTACAACACCAACAGCACCAACAAAGCGTGGCAGCAGTGCAACAGCAGGCGAACTATGCGCCAAACTATACCTATGGATCCATTTCGGGATACTGGGGTCCTCAAAACCAGAGAGAGTCTGGAATAGCCCAGGAACCACAACGAACCGGCCTTACTCCACCGGTAGGAGTTCCGTCCAGACCCAACACACCCAGATCATCCAATCAACCGGCCAATTCTAATCGATTCTTACAACCAGTGCACAAATGGCCTTTTGAATACGCCGGCGAGAACAACATAGTAAAGCTGGGAGAGTTCTTAAATCAGGTAAACACTTACGCGGTCACAGAGGGCATGGACGATCAAGCCCTGCTTCGTTCCATCAAGCATTTACTGAAGGGTCGGGCTCTTCAGTGGTACACGCGGTCATACCTCGACCTTACGACATGGGAGATCTTTAAGGCTGAAATCAAACAAGAGTTTCTGCCTCCCAACTACTCCGAGATTGTAAAACAGGATCTGTACTTGCGTTTCCAAGGTCCAAACGAACCCTTTACGAACTTCTACAGAGATCTAGTAGCGGCCTTCGAGATCATAGATCCTCCAATAACTGAATCCGAGAAATTGTTTATCTTGAAATCCCACCTGAACTCAGACTTCTCACCAATCGCTTCAGCATCCCGCTCTGGCAGCGTGCGAGAATTAGTATCAGTTTGCAAGGATTTTGAAGTCTCACGCTCCTATGCCATACGGGGACGTGCTTCTACAGCAGCGCGAACACCAGGCTCTCGACCGGAAGTCTCAGCGTTTCAGCGACCAGCACCTAATCGAATCGATCGCAATCCAGTCAACAACGTGAATCGCTTCCCCATGAACAGACAACCGTTTGGGATAGCGCAAGTCAACATGATGGAGCTGAACCAAGACAACGAGGAAGATCTGGATTTGGGAAACATCAGAGAGCGAGAGGCATTCCAACAGGACATTGCTCTTCGAAATGAATTGGCAATGAATGTGGTTGAAGAAGTGAACGCAATGCGAACACAAAACGACTGGAGAGCAAGGCCAGCGGACAACATTTTGGAGGTTCCAGTAAGAGAAAGCAGCAACAGAGACTTGGCGACGGCGGTCGTATGCTGGCAATGTGATAGTCCCGGTCACACCTACCTAAGATGCCCAAATCCAAAGCGTTTCCTATTCTGTTATAGCTGTGGAAAGAAGGGTTGCACCACACGCAATTGTGATGCCTGCATCCTTCGCTGGAGGCAGTTGGAGACACAGAACGCCCCTCAGGTTCCGGGAAACCGAAACTGGGAGAACCCGCAGTAAAGGGTGAGGGATCTCCCAATATTGCAGACGTCCCTTTGCTTAACAACATACCCGCCTTCAGAAAGGCGGATTCTATCATCATAAACACAGACAACAATGACAACCGGCCATATGCTTCAATTTCTGTATTAGGACGTGAGCTACGAGGACTCCTAGATAGTGGTGCAACTTGCAGTCTTATTGGAGGACCACTCTCCAAAATTGCCGACGAACTCGGGTTGCGTAAATTTCCAGTTGTAGGAGAAGTGAAAACAGCAGATAATTCACCACATGCAGTCTCGTTCTACTCACACGTGCCGATCGCGTATAACAACAATAACCGTACGTTGCCAATGCTTTTCGTCGAATCTATGCCGCCCATACTGATTTTGGGAATGGATTTCTGGGAGAAGTTTGGGATAAAACCGGTTATCTGCGGAATCACGAGTGACTGGAGTTCAAAAGAATCGATAGTAGAAACTTTAACAAACCATCAACAAGAGGAGTTACAGACAGCAATCCAGGCTTTTCCAACATCAGGGAACCAAGGTCAGCTAGGCAGAACGAGCCTTTATCACCACAAAATCGACACCGGCGATGCTGCTCCGTTCAAGCAAAAATACTACCCCATGTCAAAGTTTGTCCTAGATGATCTAAATAAAGAAGTAGACAGAATGTTGCAGCTGGGAGTAATCGAAGAGGCACTGTGTTGCCCGTGGAATAATGCCACAGTGGCAGTTAAGAAGAAGGACGGGGCCATGCGGTTATGCTTGGACGCCAGAAGGTTAAATTCGGTACTAGTCCAGGAAGCGTACCCCATTCCACAAATCGCTTCTATCGTCAACAACCTAAGCGGATCAAGGTTCCTTTCTTCGATCGATCTTGAATCAGCATTTTGGCAGATACCTTTAGAAGAAGGATCGAAGCAAAAGACGGCATTCACAATTCCTCAACGTGGTCATTACCAATTTACAGTTGTCCCTTTTGGACTGTCGACGGCCAGTCAGGCTCTATCGCGCCTAATGAACCATTTGTTCATAGATCTAGAACCTAAAGTATTCGTATATCTGGACGATCTGGTACTGGCAACCGAATCCTTTGAGGAACATGTGGCACTATTGCAGGAGATCGCACGTAGATTGAAGGCAGCGGGTTTGACCATCAATTCCGAAAAATCTGTGTTTTGTCGGAAAAGTTTGAAGTATTTGGGCTACATACTGGACGCAACCGGCTGGCACGTGGATGACGAGAAAGTAGCGGCGATCAGCAAGTTCCCGACGCCAACCACAAAAAAGGAAGTGCAGAGATTCATCGGGATGTGCGGTTGGTATAGAAGATTCATCAAGGACTTCTCTAAAACTGCGGCAGCTCTTACGGAGTTGACGAAGGCCAAAGTTAAATTCAAATGGACGGATCAATGTGAAAAGGCCTTTCAAACTCTGAAATCACATCTTCTATCTGCTCCTATTCTGGCTACGCCGGATTACACAAAGCCATTCGCAGTTGCTTGTGACGCCTCAGATGTCGCTATAGGAGGAGTATTGACCCATTAACGCCTCGTAGAACAAAACAAAACAAAAATAGATTTACGTCTGCTTCTCGATCTCTCAGCCCGCTTCTCCGCTTCCTCATCCTTCCACACTCCAGTAGTGATTTGGGTTCGAACTTGGGATCCGAAGATACTGAAATATATTTACTTCTCAATCTACTGCTACTGCTCCACGATGCCACAGCTGTACCGATGTAGTGCGTTGAAATTATCCCCAATATAAAGAATGCTTGGAAAACAGCTTCAGTTCGAACACCCAAAACTTGTTTTCAAAAAGATATTCCGTTGAATGTAGAGCATTTCATTTTTTTTTTTCGATCTGTAGCATATAATTTTCTCTTCCTCTTTCCAATAATCTTATGATCCGCGGATCCGCCAAACCATCCACCTATTCGGCGAGACGAACCAGCCAAAGGCTGAAAGTCTCTGAAATAAAGACAACATAAAAAGACCTATTCAGCATTAGCCTAGGCATCAGCGCACATTTTCCTACGAAATCATAATTAGTCATTTTTTGATGACCAAGTTCCATCAAACTCAGCTGCCGCAAAGTTTGCTTCTGAGCTCTTGGATTGGTGACGAAAAAATGAAGAAGCAAATGAGATGCACAAATTTGTAAACAGAAGCATAGAGGTAATCACGTTCAAATGTATGCGTGCCTTTTTTGTAGATGTAGTTGTGAAACTGCGAGAAAAATATTTGCACTCTTACCCCGGACGTTAGTTTTATCATTATTTACCCGTTTTACCCAATTCGATTGGGTAATATTTGCATATGCAATCTGAATAGCCTTTCAATCGGCGTGCACTTTTGTGTGAGGAAAAATTTGCGCTAGTATTCGTGTGTTGAAATGTCACTTATCTCTATAGGTCCTGTAAAAGAGAGACAACATGTGCTGTGAAATGCATAACATATCTCCCATCTTCCTTGCTCTTAGCATTTAAAGAGCAGTTGGGAAGCATTCTGAATGCTTCCGAACGAAAACACCTCAAGCAGTTGAAATGCTAATTTACAGCCTAAAGCTTTTGAGCAGCACTGCTTATGCTATTTCAAGGCAGTTAGGCATTCGAACTGCTTATGTAGGGCAGCAAGCATCTCAAATGCATAATACGGGCTGCTGTACGGCTTATTTAAATGCTTAGTGGTTACCTGGGTAGCTAATCTTTAGTGTACTGCAATATCGTAAGCTCACAAAATAGACTTAATAGCGTTCTTCTTCTCCACTTGTTTTCGAAATTTTAAGGAAATATCGTGAAACTACCAGACGGTAGTGGGACCCAGGAAATACTGGGGCTATAAAACCGGTAACATAGCACAATGTCCGAAAGTTTTTTTTTGATTTTTATTTCTGTGTTCAATGTCGGAAAGCAAACGAACGTCGAGATGCAACATACGTGATTGCTTAATGAGTATTTAACTTGAACTTTATGAATTAAGAGTGGCATATGAGAACCATTCATAAAATACATAAAAATACTAAAGAACGAAAAATAAGTCTACCGTTGTACTAATCTAAAATTTATTAAAAAATCCGTTTAAATGTTATTGCGGGAGAGGGTCTGTGTAACATAACATTTGAACGACCCTCTATTTTGAGATGGAGTGATTTGCTTTGGCAATACAGGGGCCAATGATCATGTACATAAGAGTTTATAGAGGAGGGTTTGGATAAACATTTCTTATGCAGTATACTAAAAATATCATGTTTTTTCAATCAATCTTCCAATGCGCCCCTCCCTCATTGTAACTCTCCCTCCTCTCATGGAAGTTGAAACTTTAAATGAGGATGGTTGTGGTATCTAAAAATGATGATGATGATGATGATGATATTGTTCTACCATCTATTGTAGCAAGGCAGCTGCCTATAGCACTGGAATAATCTGAAAAGCGATTTGATCAAGATTGTGCTGTGGTGGTCAGTCATTCTCCTGTATGAAGGGCCAAAAAAGGGTTGTGCGAACCCGCAAGCAGAGACACTTGCGCGAAACCCGCGTCAGGGGAAAAGAATCTCCTTCCAGAAGAAAGTTCTCACGAACAACTGCAAAATCAAGCCCTCGATTGACAGAATACTCCCAATAGATGGGGTCGAAGAGCTCGCCCTCAATCCACGAAATGTTATTGTCCATCCGGTTGGAATCAAGACCGACATTCAATCAAAAATTGCCATTTTCTTGGTCCACAAGTGTCGCAACTGTTTCGCATCTAGTGCGCTGTGTTGCTGACAACAACGGAAAGGATGCGCACTACTTTTGACATGATAAAAAAAACGTCGCGAGTTGGGTCGCGTCGCGACTTGATTGTGCGAAGTCCGGTTTGGTGGCGGCCCGACAATAACAACAAGGAGGAGGCAGTTCCAAGCTCCTGTCCAAATCGTTTCAATCGGGTGCCCTGATGGTCCCTCCCTTTCCCAATATATGATGAGATATGTATATGTAATGTATGTCAGTGTGTGTTGTGTATGTTTTGTTATACATTTGTTTAAAAAACAATCATAATCATAATTAATAAGCATTTATAAACAAAACATTTACCTGATTACTCCTGAAATAAAATGTGGATTAGCAACAAAACATTGAAAAAAGCACATCAAATCTCGATCCTGTAATGTCTGCTCACCACTGATCGGCCACTTTAGGCATGAAAACATTAACAAGATCGAAATTTGATGTGGTGGTAGATCTTACGCCGCAACGCACCATTCTAAGGTGATCTACCCACGTTACGAGGTGGATGATTGTGGTATCTAAAAATAGTGATAAAACATACAAACGTTATTTTATCAAATTTCAACCATTTTTTCGGTTGGCTAATTTTTAGGTGGATTAATCATTTTTTTAATATTACCTAAGTTTTTATTCGTCATGGTTACATTGTATTTTTTAAGTAGGTTTACAAGATATGATCAATAAAATTAAACTATATTCTCAGATAGGCGATTTCGAATACTTGGCCCATTCTCACCCCCTCTAAGGGGTGAGATTGGGTCAATTCTCAATCATTTGTAGTTTAGTAAGCAATTCATATAATGTGATACTTATATGTATGAAAAAAAAGTTATGTGTGTTACCGACAATGTCGTTAACAATGAAGGGCCAATTTTGAGTACTATTTCTTTTGCTTAAATGTTTAAAATTTCGATAAAAATTATTAAATTAAATATATTTTTTTGATATAATATATAATAGTAAAAATAATCCAAAATCATGAAAAGTATTAAAATCTGTTAGTAAAAGTAAAATTTAAATATCGTTGTTTGGTCTACACATATATTGTTAGTACCGTAATCCGGGGTCAAATTGATCACTTTAAAACAACTTTTGCGGATAACATTAGTGGGATTCCAAATATTGCCAAGAGAATTTCTGTAAAACCAGTACCCAGTGGACCTCCATGAAACCACGTGACAGAATTTTGTTCGACAAATTTAAACTTTAAGTTAAATAACTCCAAATATCATTAAATTGAAATTGAAACTTTGGGGCGAAATTGATCAGTATACAATTAAGCATCGGTTGGAAAGGAAAATTTCCTTGTCCGCTTAATTTTGCCCTTCTAAAACCGAATGACGCGTTTAAAATCTTACAACTAGTGAATTTATTACTTTAAATGCAAAATTAAATTTTGATATTTCCCTTTAAACGCCTACAGGTAGGTAATTTCATATGAAATAAGTGATTTTTTTTTAACTATTTCATGTTCTTATTAGCTACATAACTTGCCAATCAAGGCTCCACAAAAATGTTAAAACAGAGAATTTACTGGAAGTCCTATTACACTAGTTTACAGCATTTTTGAACTCGGTAAGCTGATGATCATTTTTGGTGTAGAATCATGCCCTGAGTTCGAAAACGCAAAAGAAAAAAATTACAATAGAGCGGAAATTTTTTCGACTTTCCATACAAGGGTGATTATTTCAAATCGATTTTTGTTCTATTTTTAAGCAAAGTCGCTCACTTCAAACATTTCATTCTCCGTAATCAATGCTCCGATTGAGCTGAAATTTTTACTGTAACTCGCCTACACATGATATGTCAAGTAAACGTCGAAAAAGAATTTTTAAATAGGGTTTTTCTTATTGAAAAAAAAAAATCATTACTTCAAAAAAAATTGGGAATTTTGCTAAAATTTTAGGAGATCGTCCCTAAAATTCGCCAATATCTTGAAATTCATCAATCTGACGCAAAACCTGTATACAGATGATCGAATGGTATTGTATTCAGCTTTTAATTTATGGAATGAGATTTAAAATTGGTTGAACAAATCGCAACATATATGAATTTTAGTAAATTACATATTTTGAAGAGTTGTAAAAGTCGATATTGAGCTAAAACTCAAAAACTGTTCTACTTAAAAAATTTTGAAGGTCGGTTTCGAAATCAGCGCTAAATTGTGCTTCAAAAATTTTGGTCGTTGACAGAAGTTCACGATTTTCGTTTTATTTTGTAAACTAGTGTTAGCAATCGATTGTTTAGTAGCCATGATTTCAGCTATATGAGTAATACATTGCAAATTCCTAAAAAATAAGGTAAAACCAACATTAAAAAAAAAAATAAAACTCTACACTCATCTCTGGACATCTACGAACCAGATAACGTAAAAAGTTTAAGATCATTACGACGTTTAAGAGTTCCTAGTATGGAATTACAATGTAGTACCCGAATGATCAATTTCACCCCGCTGATCAATTTGACCCCGGTTTACAGTACTTAAATCTAAAAAAACACTTGAGAACCTCTGCGATAATCAAAAAAAAAAGTCAAATCTGTTATTCTATATGCCCCTTGCACAAAAATGCTTAGAAAAGAGAACAAAACTGAAATGTAACAACGCCAAATCCGGAAGAATGATTAGAGTAAAGAAAAAGTGGAGCGGGAGGAAGCAAAGAGGATTTCGGAGAAGATTTGGAGAGGAAGAGGAGATAGGGAGAAGATGAGAGTTGGAGAAGATCATTAAAGTCCGGGATGAGGAAAGAACCGCATGTTTTTTTCGAAGTGGAAGGATTCGAGAGCTGTTCGGGAAAACCGGGTGAACAAATAGAGGATAGTTTGTCCTACAGTCGGAAAAAGTGAATTTTGGAGCAAATGTCCGGATTAAAGTGCCTCCGCCAGTCCATATAGAGGTACCGTCACTTCAAAGTGTCAACGTGTGTTGTAGGTGCTTTCAAGACCCCACAGAAACGAAAAAGCTTACCGAACAACCCCCCCCCCCCCTGTCAAAAAGGGTCAACCATCCAGTGCCATAGGTCGTTAATTTCGGCCCTGCGACCAACGTGAAAGTTTACCTCCGTGCATCATGAAACCACGGTGTACATCTCGAAGAAGCCGCTGGGCACCGCAAAGATTCCCGGCCAACGGTCCCCTGAATTCGACCGCCGATGTGGAACCCAGCGGACTCTCCGTCAGCAAGCTACATCCATCTCTCTCTGCGCTCTCCGCAGCCGGTAATCATCCCCACGACGCCGAGCACGTGCACCAGCATCAGGTAGGCAGTCAGCTCCTCCTTTCTTCCCCCGCAACAACAACGGGCCCCAACGAACACAATTTTGTAAACTAACCCACACAATTATAGAATATAGTAGTAGTATAGTTAAAATGTACGGGGCCCGTGACGTAGTTGGTCACACGTTTGCTTCATACGCGGATGGTCATGGGTTTGATTCCCAGCCCCGGCACTTGCAATTTTTCGTCATATGCTTTTCCCCCGAGAGCAACTGACACTGACCCTCTTCTGAGCCCCATGGCTCAAACGGACCCGGATACCTGGACATCGGCAAACTGCTACTCATAATGGACCCCCAATCGGACTGGAAAGGAACAACGGCCATCCATCATCATCCTTGTACTCATCATTCTACGGTATAAAGCAGAAAGTGAAAGCAGCAGAAAGGCAACCAGTTCGATAAAGTGGAATAGAATCTAGACGCTGTACAAAATGTAAGTGCAGCTGTCAATTGAAATTGCTCACGTAGTGCCCTAGTGGACAATAGAGCTGTAAATTAGGTTAAGTGATTAAGAATTAAAAAAAAAAATTGTTAAAATGTACGCACTTCTGTTCCTATAAATCAAAAGAGTAAAACCCCCTACAGTTTATAGAGCTACCGTCACTTTAAAGTGTCAACGTGTGTTCTAGGTGCTTTCAAGACCCCACAGAAACGAGAAAGCTTACCGAACCACCCCCCCCCCCTTGTCAAAAAGGGTCAACCATCCAGTGCCATAGGTCGTTAATTTCGGCCCTGCGACCAACGTGAAAGTTTACCTCCGTGCATCATGAAACCACGGTGTACATCTCGAAGAAGCCGCTGGGCGCCGCAAAGATCCCCGGCCAACGATCCCCTGAATTCGACCGCCGATGTGGAACCCAGCGGATTCTCCGTCAGCAAGCTACATCCATCTCTCTCTGCGCTCTCCGCAGCCGGTATTCATCCCCACGACGCCGAGCACGTGCACCAGCATCAGGTAGGCAGTCAGCTCCTCCTTTCTTGCCCCGCAACAACAACGGGCTCCAACGAACACAATTTTGTAAACTAACCCACACAATTATAGAATATAGTAGTAGTATAGTTAAAATGTACGCACTTCTGTTCCTATAAATCAAAAGAGTAAAACCCCCAACAGTTTATTTGGCCTTTCCCTCGTTAGCTTCGATTTTGAGTTGGCAGGTAAGGGTAGGGTAAGGTAGGGTGGTCCAGTCCTTCCCCGGTCAATGCCGACCCTGAGGAACTAAGAAGGTGAGCTGGCCTGGGCGTATGGACGCCGATACCACAGGATGTGTGGAGCGCCCATCGGTAGTTACATGTGGGGGTAGAGGGTTTTTCGACATTTATGAATAATCTCTTAGACCTTTTGCTATATTTACAAAAACTGGACACAAAGGCCTTAGCTATAAGTTTGTGTTTGATGAATATTAAGTTGACAGAAACTCGCAACGTTTCGCGCCTACAGTTCACGCCTGAGTGCGATAGGTGACTGTCTTCACTGAACTGCAACTGGGTGTACGCAGAAAAGGACGCCCGAGAAAGTTGCCGTACATTAGAAGTTGAGAAAAAAAAACAGTTTCATCAGAAGTAAGAGAGTAGAGATATGGCAGTAGCGATGAAGTGTGTAGAACACTCAATTGTACCTAAGATAATGTACTCACGCATCAAATTTTGACATTATGTAATTAATTTTGTCAATATCAGGACTTAATGTAATAATACCGAAAAAAGACATTTTGAGGTAAAAACATGGCAGCCTACCTTGGGCTGGTCATATTACACAGCTACCGAATGAACAACAAGTGAGCGTGGTATTCCGAGAACCAATAAGACACCATCGGGTCTGAGGGCAGACATGCATGATACACCGTTGTTCGCATTTTTGAAAGATTGAAGGGCAAATACTCATCGTTTTAAGCGACCGGTCACCAAGCTGAAATTAGCTTTCTGCTTCTCTGTCAGTCTACACGCTAAGGTCAGTTTACCTATTTTTCTAAAATATGGGTAAATTTTACTCAAATTTGCGTAAACTTTACGTAAATATGGGTAAATAAAACTCATATTTTGCAAAAGTGCACATTCGCATTTATGAGTAATATTTACCCATATTTGGGTTACAATTAGGTACACATTACCCATATTTGAGTCTTGTTTACCTATATTTGAGTATCATTTACGCATATTTGCGATTGTGCACTTTTTGCAAAAAGGTTAACTGACCTTAGCGTGTACGCTGGAAGGAAAATTTGAGTTCAATCAATGAATGGATACTACAATAATAACATAATTCTCACGAATTCTAGCGCTACGAGAGACTAAAGACTTGGTATAAGCAAAAATTATCATTTAAATAATGTTCGGTTATACTCCAAATTGATACAAAATCTTCAAATGTGGTTTATTTTATTTTTCACTGATAGAATGTTATGTTTTCAGTTCAAAACCGAATTTACGACATTTTTTCTTTTACTTCCGCTGCTTATGCCTTGCGTTAAACACAATGTCGGAAGTGGGGCGCTGGATTGTACACCTGGTACTCTATACAGCGCCCCACTTCCGACATTGTGTAAGGTGTCATGATGCATCAATGAGAGTATATTACAGGTGAGGAAGAAGAAGAGATAGCTATGTGTTAGTAAGCAAAGAAAAATGAAAACACAAATAGTGACGTCACTATTTGACACGCGTACTTATGGGAGCTCACTTTGCTTGTAGTAGTGAAATGTTTTGCACCAAACACGGATCGCACGCACACGAAGTATCTTCTTCCACACCTTTATTAGACTCTCATTGATGATGCATCACTGTGCTTTCAAACGAATCATTGACTTTTTGCTTTTCAATGATTGCTTGCCTCGCGTTTTTGAAGTGATACAAAACTGATAATTCTGCAGTAACGCAGCTGAAAAAGTATCATCGCAATCACTGCGAGTGAGCATATGGGATGATACTTTTTCATACCAATATTCGTTTCCGTGGCTGAGAATTATCACTTTGAAATTTCGAGCCACATATCCAACATGGCTGCCGATGCTGATGATGCCGTAAAAAGTCACGCAAGGCAAAAGCAGCGGAAGTAAAAGAAAAAATGTCGCTAATTCGGTTTTGAACTGAAAACATAATATTTTGAAATAAGGCTTTTCTGAAAGGTTGGACCATAAACTGAAACCCTGTGAAAGAAAATTTTAGGTTCATTCAAGTTCGATAATATGTCGGTTCCTGGTATGCGTAGTTGGTGTGTGTGTATGTGTGTTACTAAAAAGTCTCTCACGTTTCTCAGGGGTCCGTCAACCGATTTGAGTTCTCTTAGCACGAAATGAAAGCTCTACCCGCCCCCGCTGGTTCGACACGTTTTAATATGACACTTTTTAATTCGTACCCCGCTCATTCGACATATGTAAAATTAAAAGGTGTTCAAATGTCACAGCGATGTACACTGTAAATGCAAAACAGTTTGATATTGCACTTATACTCACACTCGCAGCAGCTTCTCTTGCAGCCACTAATTCCGGAAGTTCTGAGTTGGTGCTATTCGACACTCAAAACCGCATGGAGACCAACCGGAATGAACTGCGGAAGGCAACAATAGTAGAAAGATCGAGCTTTTCAATCGCACCACCGCAATATCTGTTGAAATTATGTTTCATAACAAATCGGGAAATCAAAACGAAAACAAAAATAGAGTTTCAATGAGCAAGGTGGTGTAGGGTGACCAGTTTGGCGAAATAAAAGTTTACCCCGGTTATTCGACAACAGTCGGTGTTGTATTAGCGGGGTAACACGGTTTTTATAAGTGTAAGACAATTAAACCACAGACAAACAGACGTAACACTCTGATAATTCTCATCATACACCGATTTAACGGTCGTTTTCAAAATTTGATAGTTGGCCAACTGCCCAACCGTGGCGCTCGCATAGTTTTTGTTAGAGTTTGACGTTCGTTCACTACCGCCACCTAGTTGGTGGTTGGCCAAACTTAGTCCTTTTAGCATTGGGCGAATATGTTTACGTGACTATGATTTGAATCGAAAAATGTTCGAAGTGTTACGTCTGTTTGTCTGTGATTAAACGTTCCATAGGACACTTGCTGGCTTTGTTTAGTGTGCCCAACAGACCCTTTGATTTTGCTGGTAACGCTTTGTAATGAGTGTCGCGTTACGAAACGTTTCACAGCAAAATCAAATGGGTCTGTTGGGCACACTAAACAAAGCCAGCAAGTGCCCTATAATAAGTAAAAAAAAATACCATGAATAATTCCAAAAGTCCCAGTGAAAAAACAGCGGTGTAATCAGTAATAGATAACAAAAGTTCCATAAACAAATAAAAAATGCATAAATAATTGACTTTTGAGCAATTAAAAACGTCAAAAATGCAATGAATAAATCAAGTGTTGCAATAAAAAAAATCTATTTTTCCCCCCAAAAACTTCGATTTTTTTTATAAATAAACCCGATTTTTCCATAATAAATTAGAAAATTCACAATAAAAAATATCGAAAAAGCAATAAATATTTCAAAAAATGCAATAAAAAAATGACTAAATAACCCATGAAAAACAAATGCAGGAAAATATGATGCAGTGAAATTCTGAATCACATGACTGAAAAGACTGCATAACTGTGATTGCAATTTACCGAGCAATTGCTTGCTGCCCGAACCGAGCTCGCTATCCGCTATCGTTGGACCTAAGAAAGGAATAAAATCTAAGCACAGAGAAACAGATGTCACACTCTCATCGCTTCCCAACGATCACCTTTTTAATGGTTGATTCAAATACATGTATTCAGTAGTAGGTCGATTGGCCACTCGCGGCGCTGGTATCGTTTTTGCTCCTGTTTGACGTTTACTCACTACCGCCATCTAGTGGCGGCCCGGCCAAGCACAGTACATTTAGCATTGGGCGATTACGTTTCCGTGACGATGTGTTTTAATGAAATTTGTTCTAAGTGTTACGTCTGTTTCTCTGTGATCTAAGCTTGCACTATACCGGGCAAATTCCTGGATCTGTGGTTTGCCTAGAACCGAATCTTTGCAGTTGCGGTGCATCGGATATCGGAAACTTCGGCGGGCTTCTGCCGCCACAATTTCTCAAGCCTCTATGCGGCTTCGCCGCATGGTTTATGCACTTTTTTTGGCTCAAAATTCATTTACGTTTATTGCTCGTTTTTTGACATTAAATTTATTGTTATATTTTTTTGTTTATTGCATATTTTTTTGATTATTTTTTATTGCTTTTTCAATATTTTTTTATTGTGAATTTTCTAATTTATTATAGAAAAATCGGATTTATTTATGGAAAATTCGAAGTTTTTTGGTGGGAAAAATGACTTTTTTTATTGCAACACTTGATTTATTCATAGCATTTTTGACGTTATTATTTGCTCCAAAATCAATTGGGCTGATACAAATTTCATTTGACTTTTTCTCTCCCTCCCCCCTTCAAAAATTTTTGGCTGAATTTTGAATTTTGAGGGGGCAGATGAAAAATATTTATCAAAATAGTGCGTTCTGCTGAAAAATCTTTAACAAATCCGATGATTTTTTAATATTTTTCAGATTAAATGCTTTATTATTTTTATCCCCCTCCTCGACCATCCAAAGAGTGGTGGGACAAAAAGTGAAATAAATATTCGCAACGGCCTTGTTTATGGAAACTTTTGATTTATTCATGCGTTTTTTTTTCAATTTGTTTTTGGAACTTTTGTTATCTATTACTATAATATTACCCCTATTTCTTCACTGGGACTTTTGGAAGTATTTACCTATAAAGAATGATCACTTTCTCATGTGTCGTTAATATTTTAGCCATAGGTGGATTAAATAAGGTTTTTAGACATGACATTAGGCCGATGCAAATATTTAATTTGTTTTATGTCACCCCCCTTCAAAATCCCAAAATATTGAAGAGGCGAAAAAAACATGGCGACACATGACTCCATTTTCTATAGAAAAAAAATATTACAAGCAATCAGTTTCGTGGTAGTGGTAGTCTAAATACGCGTATCTGTCAAAGGATAAGCAACATAGGGCGGAATTAAAAGGTACGAAACTGATTACACTCATTTGAAGAGGGTATTCTGCTTAGAGGATTCGAAAAGTCGGTACAAGATATTACAAGCAACTTTTTTTTCAATAATTGAAAAATATTTTTTCAATAGTTGATTTAATTTTGAATTTTTTATGTTTGTTTCTTATCTATTTTTGTCCCACCCCTCACCCGATGAGAGGTCTCGGACATAACATAAAAATAATCAGGCATGTTTTCGATCACCTGGCAATCGTTTGACTCATTTGTCCATAACTCAGTTCAGAAACCTAATATTGAAATGTGGTGTTCGGCAAAGTTGTAGATTAGTGTTTCTCCTACAATTATCATCAAAGATGCCATATTCTCTTGCCCGTGTAGTTGCCGGCTTAGAATAGCACTACGGACCACCTGTTCCGGGGGTAAAAGTTCACCAAACAGGTAACCCCAATCCAAGGTGTCAGGCGACCCGTGCTGAGGGATGAATGGTTGAGGGGGTTTAAAATATGCTCGATCTTTAACGGAGCCCGTAGCGTGGGTAAGATCACCTTATTGGGTTGCGTTGCGGCGAAAGATCTACCAAACCGAACCCTAGTCCTAACTGCTTCCAGCTAGTAGAACAGCACATTTGAGTAATCAAAGGAAAACACTTTGGTCCTTATTACATTTCACACCTTGTTGAAAGTGATAGGTCTCGGTTTTAGGTGTGGCCGAGATGGATCTTGAAACAAGGAAAAATGGGTTAGTATTCCTAATCTTTTATTCGGTGTTCACTGGTTTGAAACAGAAAGGAATAGGGTTCCGATGCATGGTCAATATCGGTATCATTTCTTGACGTTCTCGTTAAGGGATCCGATTTTGACTGAAAAAGGAGCGTGATAAAGCGGAACCTATCAATCAGAATCCTTCCTTGCGATAATGTTGAAAATGACTACTGTAACAAAACCGAATACTTTATAACTTCTCAATGGTGATAAAGTAATACGACATGCACTATACAAAGGACACGGGGTATACCACAATAGATCAAAATATTGGTCGCAGTGGTTATGTCCCGAACAGAGAAAAAAAACTCTTATATATACGGCGTTTTGGCGCTAGTATCACCTACTCATATTAAACGATCGAAAAATCCGATCGTTTAGTATGAATAGGTGGTACTAACGCTTTTACGCGGTAAATATTAGAGTTAGAATATGGCATCCTTGGTAATAATTGTAGGAAAAACACTAATCTACAACTTTCCCGAACACCATATTTCAATATTAGGTTTCTGAACTGAGTTATGGACAAATGAGTCAAACGATTGCCAGGTGATCGAAAACATCCTCGAAAATCGGCCTTACTATTATTTTTATTTTTCTTATTAAAAGCACAGAGAAACAGACGTAACTCTTAGAACAAATTTCATTAAAAAACATCGTCACGGAAGCGTAATCGCCCAATGCTAAATGTACTGTGCTTGGCCGGGCCCCCACTAGATAGCGGTAGTGAGTAAACGTCCAAAAGGATCAAAACGATACCAGCGCCGCGAGTGGCCAATCGACCTACTACTGAATATTTAAATCAACCATTAAAAAGGTGATCGTTGGGAAGCGATGAGAGTGTGACGTCTGTTTCTCTGTGTTAAAAGTTTTACGAAAAAATGTTTTTTGACGGCCTCAAACTTGGGGAGTGTGTAATGTAACAATAAAATGTACAGCATATTTAGAAGGCTTTATTGCATTTTATTCAATGGTTCAATCATGGATTCAATAATAAATAAAAGTATTAAATTTTAAACACATTATGAAAGAGGTGTAGGATTTGCATTCAGTTTTAACTTATCAGCCAATATGCACTGTACACGAAAGTTTCAAAGTTTGGTGCTATCTAGCCGTATGAAATCGTCGTACAATCCAAACAACACATACAACTTCCGGACAATAGATGAATGATTTTTGGCATAAATTATATCGTCTCGCCGCGTTCTAGCTTCCTCTTTATATTTCAACCAGGCTTTCCGTGTGTGCTCCACCGACGGCCCCCATTGTGCACTTGGCTTAGCTGCCTTCGTGATTTTTTCCCACACCGACTCCTGTGTAGAATCTTCTGTTACGGTCCACACGGCCCAAATTAGCACCTGCGACATACCGAACACAAAAATAAAAATGCCACAAATCAAAGCATCGTTCGGATACTCCTGGCCACTGTATGTGGGCCATTTGTATTCAACCAGTGAATAGAGAAAAACAGCAATCATGAAAAGTGGCGTTATTAGACCCCAGCATAGCCTCCAGTAGAGTCCCACCCGGCGCTGCACCATAAATTCGATATCATTGCACCAGTTGTCCAGTCCGTAAATCCAGAAGATCGCAACCATTTCAACGATGGCTAAAACGTAGATTAAGAAAGTACCACCGTAATGATCAACCAGATCAAGTATCCATTGTCCGCCCTGGAATGAAATGAAAAGCGTTTTCATTAGTTTTTCGTCACCTTCTTCTTATTTCTGGTCAGCGGACACCGTTCAGCATCAGCTGTAGTTGAACGTCCGCCTAGGTATTTCTGGTACTAAGCTTAAACATGAACGATCCAGGAGACATATTGACCTGACACCCTACATATCAAATCCACTAGGGTCTTGTATCATTTGAGCAGTTGAATCTATTTTGGGCACTTTCCGCTATAACTAAGTCAATTTCATACCAATAAAATTGAATTTTTGTAAGGGATTACTCAACAAAAATTGTTGTTCAAAAGTAGAACAAACCACTCTTAAGCAAACTATAACTTAAGAAACTGTTATTCAGCTAGTTCTGTTTCTTGGGTAGATACTGTATGTATCTCACCGTGTGCCAAACATTAAATTATTTGGTATAAAATTGACATAGTTATAACGGCAAATGCCCAAAGTACGTGCACCTGCCCAGTCAACCAGTGATCGTATAAGATGTTGCATAAGATGATAAAGTGTACATTTTGCATGCGCCTAAATGGAGGCGTGCATGCATATGGCCTCCACTTTATCATCTTATGCAACATCTTATACAATTACTGGTTGTCAGGGTGCCCTAATGGTACATGTTCCCCCCATATGCTGTTTTTCGTCATCAAATTTGTTTTGCGTATAAGATAATGCATGGAGAAAAATTTAAACAATTTACAGCGAACTACATAATATTATATATAGTGGATTTTGTTATACACGGTAACATAATTCACCCATTTTCGAGGTAAAGCGAATGCAAAAAATGAGTAAATTGCATCGCTGGCCTATGTACGAAAATCTTATCCGTTTAAGACGTATTGATAATGTCAAGTATATTATATGCCTTCAACTGATGTGATCTTATCATTGGATACCACTTAGCGCAACACTAGCGATGAAATACTCATTTTTTGAGCAGTCCTAGTTTAGATCAAATTTGTGTTCACACAAAGATTTTTCTTGCTCAATTTAGAGTAACTTTATCTTAGCGTTTAGCTAATTATGAAATTTTAGAAGCATGTTGAACTTATATTCTATGTGAAATGGTTCAATATTAGTGTCATAAAATGAATTTTAGCTTAACCTCGAAGTAGAAAGAACTATTTTCGCACGCAATAGGCCTTTTCCACAGAGAAACAGACGTCACACTCTCATCGCTTCTCAACGATCACCTTTTTAATTGTTGATTCAAATATTCAGTAGTAGGTCGATTGCCCAGCCAACCACATATCGTAAATCATTGTGTGGAAAAAATCGTATATTTTCATATATTGAATCAGAATTGTATAATGATACGTATATTTGTTGACAATGATTGCGTAAAATCACATTTCATGCCAAATAAAATTTCAATTGCGATTTTGTTTCATATAGTCGTCTCCGATCATAAAAGGTGCGAGATACTATCGGTAGGATCGCACAGAGTCGGATAGTATCGTGAAAAAAACATACATTCTTAGTGTCAAGCTACAAGTTCGCTAGCATCGTATATATGATTTCTGTGAATCGTGGAAATCGTTGCTTCACATCGTATATGAATCTGCTAAATCGAGCTTGCTACCTAAATGTATGATGAAAATCGGTGAAATCGTATACAACTATAACAATGTTGTATATTGATCGTTTGCATCACACTTGTGTCGTACGAAGTGAATAAAATCGTAGAAATCGTATATTCGTTTTTACAGTCGCATATGATTGTTACTGCACTCTTAAAGTCGAATCTTAATCTCGGAAATCGTAAATGGTTTTGTTTACATATTTGTATGATGGAGAAAAGGAAAAAAAGGTATTCATAACAAGTTTGTATTTTTGTTGTTGTTGACACATTCCAACCATCGTAGTAATAATTTCAACCAAATATATACGTTTTCATACTACAGTCAGGTTTTTTTTACGCGGGGGATACGTACCGCGTAAAAAAAAAACTCAGTTCAAAATTCAAAAAACCGCGTAAAAAAAGTCACCATTTCTCGACGAATCATGCAAAAATAAGACGATGAACTTTTTTTTTGTATGGAGTTTTCATTTACGCGGCCGCGTAAATGAAAACCGCGTAAAAAAAACCTGACTGTATTTATATACAGCAGATGACTTACAATAAGTGATGTATAGATTCCAACAAAGGGCCCATATAGCCGAGGCGGTAAACGCACGGGTATTCAGCATGACCATGCTGAGGGTGACGGGTTCGATTCCCGGTCGGTCCAGGATCTTTTCGTAAAGGAAATTTCCTTGACTTCCTTGGGCATAGAGTATCTTCGTGCCTGCCACACGGATGTAGACATGCAAAATGGTCGTTGGCAGAGGAAGCTCTCAGTTAAAAACTGTGGAAGTGCTCATTGAACACTAAGCTGAGAAGCAGGCTTTGTCCCAGTGAGGACGTTACGCCAAGAAGAGAGAGAGAGAGAGATTCCAACAACGATGTGAATTCCGGGCCTCTTGCACGGCACCACTTTTGGTGCAATTAAAGCACAACAACAACGCTCCCACCCCATGTCTCGCACCCAAGGATGGAAATCTATAGTGATCATGATAGGATCCCAAATGTGTCGCGGTTGGAAGGCATGGCGCGATCATAGCAACAACGATTGAATTTTGTCGTCAAGCATTCATAACTACCCATGCTCCGCGAATAATAAATCGCTCGGCATGTGCGGCCGCGATGCGATCGTTATCATGAAGTCGAATTGATAAATTTCGATTTTCGATCACTTTTTGTGCATTCTTATTGCTGAAGCTTCACGATCTGCATATGAATGTAATATTCCAGATCATGAATTTTGGTTCCGGGTGCAAAAGTGGTCATAATCGTGATGAATAAAGTTTATCGCGACTTGTAACATGATCCCGATAACGAGAGATCACGCGATGAAGCGTGCATCAGAAGTTTGATTGCTCTGTGATACGGGCACAGCGCGAGGGTGCCGCATCATGCTACCGCAAGAGCAACGGCTATCTTTGATTGTTCGTAGGTGTATATCATTTATCGTAAGAAGTGATTTTCTTCCATCCTTGCTCGCACCGTATCATGCTAATTCCACTGCCACAGTGCCGCCGCTGCGAGCCTCGCCACTGTTAGCCAGTGCAGTAGGATGTTCCGTTCCTAGTTTGGACGGCATCGTACAACTTCTCTCAATAGTCAACGTCGTCGCAGAAGCATATTCCGTGATGTCTTCCTCACGTAGGATCAAGAGAGTTCATAATCAGAAAAACACTGATTTGCACTGTTACAACACTTTTGTACGAACCGTGACTATGATGGCCAAATGCTGACACTTTTCTGCTGGTAAATAAGGCGAAAAGAACATGATTTTGAACACCTGGACGATTTTTCACACGGAACACAAACAAACAATATGGCTGACTAATAAGCCAACACAGCGGCGGTCGTCTAAGCATCAGTAATAGGAGGCAATCAGTGAAGTACTAGATTGAAAGTAGTGAGCTGGATTTTTGTATGGTGAGATGATCAATTCTCCATTTCTGCAATGAAATGGTGCAAACAGCGTAGGTTATATGATTTATTGGCTAATTTGATGCTATTTGAGCAAAAGTTTGAATAACTGTGTTGTTGTATTATTTTTTCCTGCAACTTTAACAACACAGTTATCCAAACTTTTGCTCAAACAGCATCAAATTAGTCAATAAATCATATAACCCACGCTGTTTGCACCATTTCATTGCAGAAATGGAGAATTGATCATCTCGCCATACAAAAATCCAGCTCACTACTTTCAATCTAGTACTTCACTGATTGCCTCCTATTGATTTTACATGAAAATCGTGTAAAGTTACAGCAAAGTCAGTAGAACTTCGGTACGTTCGTTTCAAATAATATGATCTATCCCTCAGAATTATGAATACATGTGTGTGAACTTCACTGGAAATTTACGCTAAATCATAGATTATGGTGAACTGCATTCCACTAATAAATCATTTAAGCTTTAGTTAAAATAAATTATTTTATAATCAGATTCTCCGCACAAAAATTAGTCGAAATCCAAAATTTCATAATTTTTAGAGTCCGTGAACTATTTCAGGCGTTCGATTTGAATAGGTCGTATGTTTGCTGTGATTCCTATGTAGATGCGACCTATTCAAATCGAACGCCAGATTTTGAAAATGCATTTAAAGTTTGTATGTGTTTTTTTTTGTTCGGGTCGAAATTAGTCTATGGTCGAACTGTCAGTTTTTCGATTAAACTGTCATTCTATCCACGAAAATTAAAACTGTTTTGTTAATTTAATCATCGAAACGCATTGAAATCCAATAAAATCACGTTATACTCAGAAAAATGAGCTTTTTCGATTAGGCTATATAAAATAGCACTATTTAATTCGCTAAACAACCCAATTGCTATTTTGTTTGCAAATCTAAGATTTCTGGAGAGCAAAAGTTTAGCCATTTGTATGGAGATTTCTGTTTTTTGCGCTCCGTCCCGAAAGGGGTAGAAAAAGTTATATACACAGTATGTAGCAGGTTCCACCGAAGATTATGTCCGGAGACCACATCTGGTAGCTTCCAAATAATCCATAGCACAGAGCGATCATTTTATGGCCAAATATTGTGGATTTGGCACCAAATTGGTGTCGGAAGTAACTTCATTGACTTCCGCTGCCTTTCCTATGCGTTAAACATAACGTCGGAAGTAGTGCGCTGTATATTATGTTTCCAGTTCAAAACCGAATTAGCGACATTTTTTCTTTGACTTCCGCTGCTTTTGCCTTGCGTTAAACACAATGTCGGAAGTGGGGCGCTGTATAGAGCACCAGGTGTACAATACAGCGCCCCACTTCCGACATTATGTTTAACGCAAGGCAAAAGCAGCGGAAGTCACAGAAAAAATGTCGCTAATTCGGTTTTGAACTGGAAACATAATAGTAAATCTGATGCTCTTTACAGCGCACTACTTCCGACGTTATGTTCAACGCATAGGAAAGACATCGAAAGTCAATGAAGTTACTTCCGACACCAATTTAGTGCTAAATCCACAATACATTTTACATTTCAAGTACCGTCGTGCGGGGCTACTTTTGAAATGCAGAGCTACTTTAGACACTTTTGAAAATGGAATTTTTGAATTTAAAATATGGTTCATATCTGTTTGATGTCTTTGGGACTATTATGACGCAATATTTTCCTCTTCATTTGGTTGAAATTGTTTTTCAAACAAACCCTTATTGCTTATCAGGAGGCGAAAAACATCGAATAAACAAAAAAAATAATCAAAACGTATCAGAACATTTGCTCTGTAAGCATTGTGTCTGCAGTTCATAAATTTCAAAGGTTTGATCAATTCGTTCAAGATGTATCAACGTAGCATATACAATCGATTATTTGTATCGTTATACATTATAAATGACAGTTTCACCTAAATAAAAGATTGATGGTCTCTTTTTTAGGGCTGTTTGTATTATAATATCACGCTGCTCATACTAGCAATGGTAGCACAGAACCATCTAAAACACATATATTTATTGATATGATGTATGATATAGATATGTAGATATTAGCGTGGGTCATCGGAACCGTTTTCTCAGATCAAAGCTTTTTTTTGGTTCCGTTTCGGGTCCTGAGTATCTGTGCAAAATTTGAACACGATCGGTTGCGTCTACACTTTGCGCATTGCAAATGAAATTTGTATGGGATTTTGTATGGGAAAACATGATTTTTGCATTTTAGTCATAAGTTGAAAAAGTTTGTCTGAAACTTTCTAACCGATACAGTAAAATAATAGCCTAGGGTGTTCTGAAAAACTTTGTTGAAGACCGCAAAGCGATCCGATGCTTGTGAAAAAAGTTATAAACAACGAACCGCATGCATGTGTTTATGTTTTAACATGTAAAGGAATAACAATAGCAACAAAATCATGCTGTTTCGCCAAGCAATGTCAACGCTATAACTTTTTCCAGACGCATCAGATCACTTATTCGCTGTCTTCGACAAAGTTTTTCAGGACACCCTAGGCTATGTTTTTCACTTTATCGGTTACACGGTTTTAGAAAAAATCGAGCTTGTTATGAGAAAAATGCAAAAAAGTGTGTTTACCCATGTAAAACCCCATAAAAACTTTAAACACAATGCGCAAAACGTAGACATAACCGATCGTGCCCAAATTTTGCACACTAATTTGGGTCCTGAAATGGGATCAAAAAAGCTTTGATCTGATGGGATACCATTGAATTTTTCATTTTTCCATATAAACGATGACCCACTCTAGTAGATATGTATACTACAGTAATGGTACAAAGTAGTAAATAACTTTGGAATTTTAAATGCAGTTTTTTTGATATTATGTCTCTCAAGAAAAATCAGAATATGGCGATTATCTGCCTCTGGCTTCTGATATTAGCGCGACAGTCACTAATCATAAAAGCGTCACCAGATTTAAAAGTATAAAATTCCACTATATGGGGTTTGACAGCAAGAACACTCATTCCACTGAGCTACTCTTGCCGTTCGTCACAAATACATTCAAAAACATCTGTCACTTCGCGAAACCCACGTGCTTTTGTGTTTGGCGGGAACACTTTTTCTTTTGTTTTGCCTTGCGACTGTCATGCGGCGGTATGCCTTGCGAGCGTACGACCGCCGCAGGACTCTAACAAAAGATAAGCGCGACAATAGTTGAAAATGTCCAAAGTAGCCCTCATCCGGTTCTATATGAGATGTGTCCGATTGATGTATGAACAACGTTTTTGTTTATCGATGGATTTAGTTCAAAATTTTGCATACATCCTACATACATACTGACGATTATTATGTGTAAAAATTGTGGAAATCCATTCGCTACTCTGGGAGTTATAGAGTCATAAAGTTGAAAAACCATGAAAAGGTGTATAAAGAAGCCCCGCACGACGGTATCAGAACGAAAATATGTCTAAGATTCAATAAATTGACGAAAAATACCCACGTGGCAACGCTTTTCTCAATACTCAGAAAGGGGGGAGGGTTACGGGATGCTGCACCCAGATATTACCGCATCTAATTAAAAATTGGTTTCATTTTTTTATTGTATGGTCTTTGTGTTTAAAAAAAAGTTGTTTATCTAGGGCTTTTAAGGGTTAAACTCGGGGTTAAATGCAAAGAGTGGTGGTGGGATGTAAGAATGTAGTGTTCTGCCGATTTTCAAGGATCATGTTTAAGATCCTTTTTGGATCAATTTTGGTTATCGGACTTCTTTCATTTTATTTTATTATGATTTTTTTGGAGGAAAAATTACTGACATAATATACCGCATTTAGTTCACCACTGGACTGCGCACTCAGTCTTCATAAGTGCGAAGACGTAAATAAAAGTGCGCGATTGCATCAAATCAAGTTGATGTCTTCGGCGCACTATTTCTTCAATCTATGGTGAAGAAGTGCTCTGAAGACACCGAGTTGATTTGATGCAATCGCGCACTTTTATTCGCGTTTTCGCACTTGTGAAAACTAGTGCGATAGTCTAGTGGTGAACTAAATGCGCTATAAATTGTTCCACAATATCCGACTTTTAAACGCAAAGGGAGTTTAGGTATGAAAATGTAGTGTCCTGTCGATGTTCAAAGGATCAGTCCTTTTGAATCAATCTTGGTGGTCGGACTTTTTGCTATTTGATTTTATGTTTATTTTCTGGACAAAAAATGGCTGAAATATTTAATTGTTGTTATATTTTACGTAGATTACGTATTAACGATATTTTTAGCCTTTTATTAGTTCATCTTGGGACCCACACTTTACTTACCTTGCGAAGGAAGAATTGACATTTTAATGATCGATTGAGCTTGAAATTTGTCAGCAAACTACAAATAAAGTGCAGTTTGCTATAGCAAAAATTGTTTTGAATTGTTTGAACCAGAAATTATGTATTATGACAATTGAATTATTTATCATAATTGAGTAATTCTCGCTGAGATCGGCCCACTATTTACACCTTATCTTCAAAAATGTTTTAGGTGGTGATTTTCTGAAAGTCTTCGCTAAAAAGGTAAAGAAAAGGCATTTTGTTACTCAAATTGATGGACCCCCGTTAATTAGAGCCACAACATTTTTTGCAGACCCCTCGATTTTGGTCAAATGGTGGCGCATTAAAACCGTTATAGGGTAACCTCGGGTAATACGCACCCCCGGGGCAAAACGCCCTCACCCTATTTCATTATATAAGTGGAGTTCCGTCAGATGCAATGAAACTAGACGTAAAGGTGAGCCGAACATGCCCAAGAATGACGAGAATATTCAAATGAAAAGCGTGGAAAACGATGATTTTCCACATTTGGAAAGATTGTCTAATTTCAAGCGCACGCAATTTAAGCGATTGCGCGCCGATCATATGGAATCAACCTATTAACTACCATCCGCCTCCTACACCTTCCATTTGCTACCGTAAATAGTAAGATGGAGCCGCTTGGTATTTTATTAGAATTCAAAGCGGAAAATGCCAGAGGTCGTATTGCCCCACCTCAAGGTGCGTTTTGCCCCCAACAGTTTGTCAGCACCCAAAACGTAACACTTTTTTAAATTGTTAATTTGATTCGGTAAAATTGATATCACGCGCACCAAAAGTTGGCGTCACTTAGCTAAATAAGCAAACTAACTTTCAATACGCAAGCCACTCATAAAATTGTCTTAATCTTAGTTATTAGGCCACGTTTGCTTAGGGGGTGCATATTACCCCACCTTCCCCTAACTCGAAAGTTTCGCCTAAAACCACCTCAAAACGAAATGTTGTTGAAAAGAGGAAAGAGAGCTACTATTTACAATTATAAAAAGTTGGGTCGGTCATATTGATTTTTGCCGCCATCTTGGATTTTTATACCAAAACTTTTATTTCACCATGATGGCAACCAACGATTTTCAAAATTTTATATATATTCACGAGTTCTTAGATCTAGCGGAGTTCCAACTTCCTAGCCCAATAACCATTTTCCTAGATATCGAGAAATCAAATCGAAAGGGGAAAACTAGCAGAGCTTAAAAAATGATTAAATTACCTAGTTGCTTGATAGATTAACAAATACTTACCGGAGTAATGTACACCAATCCAGTACAAAATCCAATAGTGGATAGAATTAATGCTAGATGCCAATATTTACGCTTCGGGAAGGCATCCCAAAATGCCGTTATTATTGCTCTACGGACGAGAGATTGCTTAGTTTCAACTTATGTTTCGCACAATTAGTCCTATTGGAACTTACCCGTGTAAAGCCACTGCTGAGCCTACCCCCAAGACAAACAACATAAAAAAGAATAGTACGGAGAAGAGCTATGGGGAATAAAAAGAAAACGATATCATTTTAATTGTGGCTTTGGATGGAATACTAAATTTAAGTAAACAATACAAACACTGCCCGTCATAAATGTAGACTCACAAAATGATTCTTATTGAAACAGTAATGGATCACCCAAGATAGTTTAGCTTCACCCTCACACTTAAAACAGAATGCCGAGATCGGCTGTGCGGAACTCGGTTAAAGTTCAGTTCATTTCCTGATATTTCGGCTAAACACTTGACGTTTAATGTTCAATGATAGCGGAACCCATGGGTGCTGCTATGAATAAACTTGACTTTTTGCTGATATCTCAGTTAAATTGCGATTGCCGAGCACTCGGATGTGCAGATCTCGGCAAAAGAATGAAAATTAGCCGAGCTCAACTGAGTGTGCTGCATAAATTCAAATCCTGAGGACCTGAGGAAGATGCTGACAACATTTTCGGGAGTTCTTGAGTTTTTGAGACTTGCTTACTGATGCTAAACCTTTTTGGGTGATTGTTGCAGTACAGTCAACTTTCGGTCGTTGGGCTACGTTTAGGTGGGCTACGTTTTAACTGGGCGCCCGTTAGGTGGGCTATAGCCCAGTTAAATCGAAGTCAAACGTCACTTTTTGACGTGAAGCATGATTTGTCAAGGTTGGTAGCCCTGAATCTCTATTGTTAAAGATTATTTGACAGCTCAAAACTCAGCCCACCTAGTGAAAGTCTTTCACTAACTGGGCTACGAGTTTAGTGCAACGAACGAAAGTTGACTGTACTACATATAATATTGAGGCTATACTTATTCAAAGTTATAGCGCATTTAGTTCACCACTGGACTATCGCACTAGTTTTCATGAGTGCGAAAACGCTAGTAAAAGTGCGCGTTTGCATCAAAACAACTCGGTGTCTTCGGAGCACTTCTTCACCATAGATTGAAGAAATAGTGCGCCGAAGACTTACTTACCTTACCGGTCAGGCTAAGGCCTGGGTGGCCTCTGCTGTACATAGTAGCCGCCTCCATTCCACTCGGTCCATGGCTGTTTGCCTCCAGTTCCGCACTCTGCGTAGGGTCCGCAGATCGTCCTCCACTTGGTCGACCCACCTAGCTCGCTGCGCTCCACGTCTTCTTGTACCGGTCGGATGACTCTCGAGAACCATTTTAGTCGGGTTGCTATCCGACATCCTGATGACGTGACCCGCCCACCGTAGCCTCCCGATTTTCGCGGTATGGACGATGGTTGGTTCTCCCAGCAGCTGATGCAGCTCGTGGTTCATTCGCCTTCTCCAAGTCCCGTCTTCCATCTGCACTCCGCCGTAGATGGTACGCAACACCTTCCGTTCGAAAACTCCAAAGGCGCGTTGGTCCTCTGCACGTAGGGTCCATGTTTCGTGCCCATAGAGGACGACCGGTCTAATCAACGTTTTGTAGATGGTTAACTTCGTGTTACGGCGAACTTTATTCGATCGTAGAGTTCTGCGGAGTCCAAAGTAGGCACGATTTCCTGCCACAATGCGCCTCTGAATTTCTCTGCTGGTGTCGTTGTCGTCGGTCACCAGTGAGCCCAAGTACACGAATTCTTCAACCGCCTCGATTTCATCACCGTCGATATGAATTCGGGGTGGCGGGCGCGGTGATTCCTCCCTGGAGCCCTTTGCCATCATGTACTTTGTCTTCGACACATTAATGACTAATCCGATTCGCCTGGCTTCACTCTTAAGTCGGATGTACGTTTCCGCCATCGTCTCAAATTTACGAGCAATAATATCAATATCATCGGCGAAACCAAGCAGCTGAACGGACTTCGTGAAAATCGTCCCACTCGTGTTTATCCCCGCTCTTCTTATTACACCCTCCAAAGCAATGTTGAACAGCAAGCACGAAAGACCATCACCTTGCCGTAACCCTCTGCGAGATTCGAAGGGACTCGAGAGTGTCCCTGATACTCGAACTACGCACATCACTCGATCCATCGTCGCCTTGATCAACCGTATCAGTTTATCCGGGAATCCGTATTCGTGCATAATCTGCCATAGCTGTTGTTCGGTGCTGTGCGCCGAAGACATCAACCTGATTTGATGCAATCGCGCACTTTTATTTACGTTTTCGTACTTATGAAGTCGCAGTTCGCAGTCCAGTGGTGAACTAAATGCGGTATAATACGTATATTTAATTTAGTTACTTATACCTGTGGAACAATGTCAAATTTTGCGATTGCATCGGGATATGAGATAAATGCAAGTCCGGTACCGCTTTTGACAACTTTTGAAATATCTTCTATTCCGAGGTTATGGGCGAGATTTCCTAAAATGCTGAAAATTGTCATGCCTCCTAACAGACTAGTGAATGTATCCAGCGTTGTCACGATCATTGCATCTCTGAAAATAAGGTAACATTAGAAGGTTCTCCAGAAAGTTTTAGTATTGCATTGATAACAATATGTTGGGAAAGGATTGTTAGTATAGGTTATTCACATTTTTACACAAATATTTAAATTTCGAAGAGCTAAGTGAAATCTTTACTTGCTTAGGATCACCACGAGAGTTGCAATCATATTTCTTGATTCAAGACAACATTTCAGTTTTTTTTTTAAATTTATGTTTGACTGATTATGCAACGTTATTCAATATGGCTCCTGTTACAAGTATAAGTACAGCCGATGTTGTTAACTTCAGGATAGTTTGGTGGAACAAGTGTACCCCATAAGTATCTTGGCATAATCCGTAAGTATCAAAGAGAGCCCTGGTTGGTCTCCGTACAGATGGTCGAATGCCAAAATGCCGAAAGGACAGATGACTGAAGGGAAAGATGATCGAAATACGTTAGCTCGATTAGGAAGAACCTTCTTTTGAACATAGACAGTTCATTTTTATCGGATTCCAGCCAAATGTTTTTAGGCTATTTGTAATTCGGCCAACTGTCTTCCGACCAAAATTCTATCGATCATCTGTTATGAAACGAGACCGATTATGTAATGTAACAGTTTATGGCGGAAACAGCTATTGTAACGCGAGTCAAAGGCTGAACTCCAAAACAACTTGGATCAAGAATGTCCCAAAAATGTATAACATTGTCCGATGGTTTTCAAGGAGCCTCAGAAAACATGGTTGGTAAAATGACCATGCAACGTAAAACAGTGTTGTGTAAATGATTACTGGTTGAGTGTGAAAGTAGACTCTGAAAGTCTTTATTCTTAAGTTTTACTGGTTTTGAATACCATAAAAAAATCTTGCAATGGCGTAAAATTGCAAGGCGTCCAGACATTATAGTTGGTTATGTATAAAGTTACAGTTTGTAGTGAAAGCAGTTACAGTATCGGCTTTCGGTCACAGACAAACATACATAGCACCTAGAACAATTTTCGTGAAAATCCATTGCTCAGTCCACCATCTGCACGGAGAAACTGAAAAACTCAAAATTAGGTACTTTTAAGCTCAATTTTGAGTTCTTTTTCATCTCCCTTTTCATGCGCTCTTTCTGTTGTTGTCAGAGAATGAAGAGAGAAACAGCCCAACTTTTGCAGTTCCGTGCGTCAAGCCAACACTGAGTTTCTAGCACAGTACTCAAATTTGAGTGAATACAACCTAGTCAAAATTACGGTTGGGTGGATAAAACTTAAAATTAGGGATTTTTTCACATGGAAGCAAGCGGGAACAACCCAACAAAAACATCGATTCCATCAACTCAAAATTGGCTTGACGCACGCAACCCCGAAGTTGGGTGGAAAGAACTCACTTTTGGGTAGTTTCGTCTCTCCGTGTGGTGGAAATGTTTCATGAAACACTGCGTTTTTCAATATCGTCAACAGAAGGCGCTAGTGTGAAACGTTAAACCACAGAGAATAGACATCCAAGTCCAGTTTCGAAACTGTGTAAGGAATTTAACGACCATTTGAAATCGGCAACAAAAGTGGCAATAGCGTGGCGCTGCAATCGGTTAATTTCCCATACTAATTTAATTCACCACTTGAAATGTTTCAACTCACCACTGACTGTGGCAATATGGTGTTTGGTGGCGTTAGTGTTGTCATCGTGTATTGGTTTGCAACCTTACTCACGTAAAGATTCAAATCCTTACACAACTTTCTGAATGAAATTTGTTCTAGCCTGGATGTCTGTTCTCTGTGGTTAAACGCAAAAGAAAACGATGCCCACGCCTCTAGTTGTGAAAGCCACAACTACGAAGATTTAAAATGATCGTTAAAAGCGTGGTCGATTGAAATTTCGCAATTGCTACGTCTGTTTGTCTGTGTTTCGGCTATAGATATCAAGAACTGAATAACTGGACTGGCCAAGAAAATTCCCACTAGAAACCCACAATATCCAAAAAATGTATAATAATCGCATCTTTTTTTTTTTTTTTTTTTTCCTTCTAAACCATAGGGGGATAATCTGCACAACAGACACCCTAACAGAAGGTTAGGGTAGTGTAGGTCTGACAGGCCGTCTTCAACAACAAAAGTAAAATCCAGGACTACTCTCTCCTCGTACCCACTAAACAATTCCTATGGTCGCCAAACCCTACGTCTCTCCGGAACCACAGAGAACAGACATCCAAGTCCAGTTCCGAAACTGTGTAAGGAATTTAACGACCATTTGAAATCGGCAACACAAGTGGCAATAGCGTGGCGCTGCAATCGGTTAATTTCCCATACTAATTTAATTCACCACTTGAAATGTTTCAACTCACCACTGACTGTGGCAATATGGTGTTTGGTGGCGTTAGTGTTGTCATCGTGTATTGGTTTGCAACCTTACTCAAGTAAAGATTCAAATCCTTACACAACTTTCTGAATGAAATTTGTTCTAGCCTGGATGTCTGTTCTCTGTGCCGGAACCACCAAGAAGGTATTGCTTCAGAGAGGGGCTAGTGCACATCGCACCCACAATGTTAGCTGCGTAGCCTGCAGCAACGAACATCGATGACTCGCTTTGGAGAGTCCATCACGGTAGCATGCTGGCGCTTAGCCAGTTTCCCGAGTGGTCCTCGCCACTCCCTTTGTCCTCGGAAGGCGGGCAGGGTCAACCCCGCCCGCGCCCTACTGCTGAGCGGACATCAAGAACTGATGCCCACGTGCAACCCGATCTGACCTGCCCGTAAGGAAGGGTATCACTACCCTTCAGGCCCTATCAGATGCACCCGTAGGTTGCAGACAGCAGGATCTCACCTACCCCGACCCTTGCCGGGGACCCCTTTCCAACCGCGGGCTCGGATCCAACCCAGTAGACCGACGCCACGACAGCACCGCTACCGGGACTTCCTCTCCGCGGCCACTTAATCGTTGTAAGGGTCGATCTCGACCGCAGGGCACCGGTATGACCTACGAAGCCGACTCCGAACCCCTGGACCACCTCTTGTTCTGCATCTGGACTAGCCATTCTCCGAGTCCACGCGCCACCTCCTCTGTAGCTCCCAGACGATGTGGGTAATAGCCGTTGAAACGGCGTTCCAGCCAAACTCATCCCTACACATCCTCTGGACCAAGTTGTCCGGAGTTGTGTCCTCCCCGCATGTGGCAAGCATGCGGTCACGCATTGTGCGAAAACGCGGGCACACGAACAAAACGTGTTCCGCCGTTTCCTCTAAACCATTGCACACTGGGCATTCGGGAGAATCCGCATGCCCGAAACGGTGTAGATACTGTCGGAAGCAACCATGACCTGTAAGGACCTGTGTCAGGTGGAATGTGACTTCCCCATGGCGCCTATTAATCCAACTATCTACCCTCGGTATCAACCTATAGGTCCACCTTCCTTTGGTGGAACTGTCCCACGCGCGCTGCCATTTGACCATAGAGGCCATCCTGACAGTCCTGCGTATGCCTCTTGTGCCGCGCATTTCGAAGCACTCCATGTCCTCACTGATAAGAATGCTGATAGGCACCATACCAGTAATGACGCAGAGAGCGTCGTGTGACACGGTACGGTACGCGCTCGCAACCCTCAGGCACATAAGCCTGTAAGTACTTTCCAGCTTCCGTCGGTAGCATTTAGTACTTAGCGCGGTGCCCCACGCCGGGCCGCCATACCTAAGTATGGATGTAGCAACACTAGCCAGAAGCTTGCGCTTACTGGCGTACACCGCAGAGCTATTGGACATCATCCGGGACAGTGCCGCAATAGCTGTGGAGGCTCTTTTACAGGCATAATCGACGTGGCTACCGAAGGTAAGCTTATCGTCGATCATCACGCCAAAGTGTTTGACGGAGCGCTTTGACAGGATAGTACAGTCTCCTACACTGATCTCCGTCTGCTGCTCCGACTTTAGGTTGTTAACAACCGTCACCTCTGTCTTGTGGTGAGCCAGCTCCAGTTTCCTGGACCGCATCCACGCCTCCACAACCTTGATCGAGTGGTTGGTAGTCAACTTTACCTCCTCGATCGTTTCACCGTAGACTTCGAGCGTAATGTCGTCGGCAAATCCGACAATCACCACTCCCACTGGATACTCTAACCTCAACACCTCGTCGTACATGACATTCCATAACACCGGACCCAGGATGGAACCTTGCGGGACTCCTGAGGTTATGTGAAAGCACTTCCGACCCACCTCCGTGTCGTAGACTAGTACACGATTCTGAAAGTAACTTCCGAGAATCTTGTACAGGTACTCCGGTATCCCCAGACGCAAGAGCGCATCGGCAATAGAAGACCAGCTGGCGCTATTAAACGCATTCCTTACATCCAGAGTCACTACCGCGCAAAAGCGAATTCCCCTCCTCTTAGGCTCGAGTGCTTTCTCGGCGGTTTTTGTAACCGACAAGATAGCGTCTACGGTGGACCTTCCCTTCCGGAAGCCGTACTGGTTACTCGAAAGACCATTTTCGACCTCGGTGAACCGCAACATTCTATTGAGGATGATCTTTTCGAGCACCTTCCCCGCCGTGTCAATCAAGCATATTGGTCTATATGCCGACGGGTCTCCGGGTGGTTTCCCCGCCTTTGGCAATAGTACCAGGCTCTGCCTCTTCCAAGCTTCTGGGAAAACTCCCTCGTCCAGGCATTTCTGCATAGCAGACCTGAACATCTCGGGAGCCTCTGCAATAGCTACTTTTAAGGCCAGGTTCGGAACTCCGTCCGGACCTGGGGCCTTACCTACGCTAAGGGACTTAGCTATCCCCGCAAGTTCCACATCGGTGACCCTCTCCTCATCGCCAGCCCCAGTCCCCGGCTGTCCTACGAAAGGAGGCCAAGGACTAGGATCATGACGCGGAAAAAGTCCTCCAATGATCCCCTCCAACATCTCTGGAGATTGCTCTGTAGGAGCCATCACACCTCTCGTCTCGGCCATAACGATCCTGTAATAATCGCATCTGGTCTTCAGGATCAGTGTATATGGTTAATAAATAATTATCGGTCATCAGTGTAATAACAACTATAACTGCAGCTGCTACAAGTGCAGATTTGCAATTTTAGTCTTAGGATAAAAAAATGCTACGACTGACACTACACTTAATGTGACCCCCAAATATTCGATGAAGTTATTGCTTAGATTAGTTCATATTTAATGGAAAAGCGTCAAATAAAACCAACTTTCTTACCTATATATGTTGTGATGAAAATTATTGTATGATGAGAACATTATAATACTTCCCATGCCTACAGAGAGCGAAAAGAACAACTGAGTGGTAGCAGAGTACCATACCTAGTAGATGAGATACATTTCAAAGGATTATTCGGTGAATTTGTTAGTCACATTTGGTGTGTCGTTGATGATGATAAGCTTTTTATTTATGGAATAATTATGTCTGTTAGATAGGACCAGTCCACCTACCTATAGGAGTTGTGTTTAAAATTGTTATATGATGCATACATTATGACCGGTCCCATTCCAACTGCTAGTGAGAAAAAACACTGAACCACTGCTTCCTTCCACACCTGGTACGATGTAGTGAGAAGCATTTATTGAAATTGTGTGCTTAGATTTTCATGTGCGAGATTGACCAACCATAATTGAAAACAAAAGCTTACCTTAGGATTGAGTAACTCGCCCCATTGAGGTTTGATGAAAAAGATTACTCCGTCGGCGGCTCCATCAAGCGTTAGCGCACGAACCAAAATGATAATTAGTACAACATATGGAAAAATCGCCAGAAAGTAGGCAACCTTTCCAGAGCTTTTAACGCCACGCACCAGCACCAAGAAGATGACCACCCATGCCAGCAATAACCAAAGTGTGAGCTTCCAATCCGGCGCTCCTATCCCGTCGTCGATGCTGTCTTTTTCCTTGAGCACTATATCTCTGTGAACGAGATGGTGTTTATTAGTACGAGTCCGTTTTGAAAATTTAGGGCGAGATGGGTTTATACGGATTATGGGAACATATGACCATAGACTAATTTCAAGACCTCGATGTACCATACAAAACCATTAAATTTTGTGTTTCCAGTCCGATACCCAATAATATTCATAACCGTGCATTTTTTCCGTGTAAACTACCTTTTGTGTAAATTATATTTAGCGTGTTACACGGATCTGTATTTACTAGAAAAAAAAAAAAAATGCAACGCAGAAAAAAGTGTATAACTTTTGATTGAACGCATCCAAAAAGGTGATTGTTTTAACAGTTACCGTATAGTATGTGTAGATGATGCTATGAAAATTTCAAAATATCTGGCAAAGATATCTCAGACACGAAGAATGAGATTTTTTAAATTTTGTGCACCACGGTAAAAATGATTTTGGCTATAAATTTACTGTTAGTTTGTAAAAACGTCTGAAAATTTGACTGTAGGTCTGAAAATTTGATTGTAGGCGCCACTATAGGAACCAAAGTTATTAAATTTTACCACCATAATAGGAACCGTGTACCTATAGAGTTGGTGCAAATGATTTCTAAAACAAAGCTAAAATAAACGATGGTTTTTACATTTTTCCTAGAAAATTTAAATGAAAAACTACCGATAATCGTTTCCACACATTTTTATTTTGTGGTACTATCATTTTTATTTAATTATTTTACTACATGGAGCTACTAATAGCACCAGCACCACTATTGGTACGTTTACCCTAACGAATTAGCTGTTGGGATCTTAACCCTCCAGCACGCGCGCTGTTGTAAAAAGTACAACACTACCAAAAAACCTCGCTCTTTGTATACAGTGTGAGCGCGGTGCAGTTTCGGTTGCTTAATGGCGCGCGTCCTGGAAGGTTAATAACAAGCTTTCTACGACAATTATTCCAACACAATTCAATCAAAATATGACAATCATTTCAATGTGTATATTTGAATTTGGTTGAGCAAATGCTGCCAAAAAGTTTCTTGACCGTTTCTTCAATATAGCTGTAAGAATGAAAGCAAACATTATTTTTATGTTTACATACATATTTTCCATATGTGAATAACTTGAAACAACTAATAACGCATTTCAATCACATTTTTATGATAGAACTCACATCAATGACAAGACTCGAACTCGGAACCTACTACTTTACTGCCGAGGAATTCGTCTATCTCGGATCCTTACTGACGGCTGACAACAATGTGCGTCGTGAAATTCGAAGGCGCATCATCAGCGGGCCCGACTACGGGCTCCAGAAGAAGCTGCGGTCTAGAAAGATTCACCCACGCACCTAATGAACCATGTACAAAACGCTTATAAGACCGGTGGTCCTCTACGGACACGAGACATGGATCGAACATGCTCGAGGAGGACCAGCAAGCACTCGGAGTTTGAGCGATGCGTGCTAAGGGCGATCTTCAGCGGTGTGCAGGAGAATCCAGCATCTAAAAGGTGGCCAAATCCAGGAAGATACGATGGGCAGGGCATGTTACAAGAATGCCGGATAACAACCCTCCAAAGTTGATGTTTGCGACAGATCCGGTTGGCACAAGAAGGCGTAGAGCGCAGAGAGCACGATGGGCGGATCAGGTGGAGCGTGACTTGGAGAGAATCGGGCGTGGCCGAGGATTGAGAACGGCAGCCACGAACCGTGTATTATGAAGAAATATTGTTGATTCAGTTTTATGTTGAGTTTGATGTAATACTAAATAAATGAATGAATACTTCACTTCCGTCTGAATCAGCTCTTCTCCAATCAGGACTACATGAATTGGAAGTTTTTAAACAATAAATAATTTTAAATAAGTTGATACTTAACAACTGTACAACTTGTAAGGTTGAAGACGGCGAATAAATAAATAAATAAATAATTAAACATTGAGTCGAATATGTTGCCTGCGTTACTTAAACATCGCTTAATTTTTTTTATTCGACTAATGGGGCACGTTCGATGTAGTACTAGATTTGTAATAATGAGCATTTTTGAATGGTGAGATGGTCAATTTAGTAACAAATTTTGAAAACGACGTATAATCAATGCTACACCATTGATTATACGTCGTTTTCAAAATTGTTACTGAATTCTCCGCTTCTGCAAAGAAATTGTGCAAAAAGCGTGGGTATTATGATTCCTTGCCTAATTTGGTGCTGCTTGAGCAAAACTTTGTATAACTATGTTGTTTATGTTGCAAGAAATGGAGAAAACAACAACACTGTTGCCCAAAGTTTTGCTCAAACAGCATCAAATTAGGCAAGGAACCATAATACCCACGCTTTTTGCATCATTCAATTGCAGAAATTGAGAATTGACCTTCTTACCATACTAAAATTCAGCTCATTACTAGAAATCTAGTACTTTACCGATCTGTCCTATTGTTTACATCAATTTGGAAGCTAATCAATGGTTTAATCATATCCGTAACGTTTATTCATGTTAGTTAAAGATGATTAACCTGGGCTTGTTAGGAGAATATCTGTAAATAAAAAGAAAGTCGTGTTAAGTACTGTTCCTTTGAATTCCACTAAGAATTTGCATCCTTTGACAGATACGTATTTCGACAAGACACTAAAGACGACCTTACAGTTGAGGTCGAAATACGTATCTGTCAAAGGATGCAAATTCTTAGTGGAATTCAAAGGAACAGTACTTAACACGATTTTCTTTTCATGTTAATTAAGTTTTCAGTTAGCTTTGATTAGCTACGGTGCGGTGTTGTTCTGAAAATTTGAAGTACTTTCAAACATGTTTTCATTTATACCCAACAACGTTATTTGTGCTTAGTTTTTGGAACTCCGATTTTGTATACGGAAGAAAAATGTCATCTCTTTTTGTGACAAAAAGTGGATCCTGAACCCGAACGAGATTTGAAGGCTTAACCCGTGTCACGATAAAGGAACCATCATCATCAGGGCCTATAGACGCTGCTTTACCCCACGTCTCCACTAGACAGAAATGTCTTGCCATTTTGCTGCCAGAAAGAGAAAACGTAACAGAAATGATCAACACCGCTGCTTTCCATGCAAACAGTGAGAGAACATTTCTGTCATGACACATCTGTCCAGCAAAATGGCAAGACATTTCTGTCTAGTGGAGACGTCGGGTTAGTTAGAGGCTGGTTACCCGACGTCTCCACTAGACAGTGTAGAGTACATAAACACTATTGATGTACCCTGCGGTAATTAGATTTATGTTATATTTGTCATTTGTATGTCTATTGTCTGTGACGCTTTGGTTCAAGCTTTGGTCGTCTATTTGTCTATGGAAATGTCATTATTGAGAAGCTCAAAAATAAACAATAATAGTAGAAGTGTAACCACATCGGAAAGCGGAGTGACTAACAAATCGCTGTTCGTAACTTGAGTGAGGTATGCGGAATTTCTGTGTGGTATCTGAAACTGCACGTAATCCGGAGCGACTCGACAATTTGGCGCAGCCGGTACGATTTGTTTGCTACGGTAAGTTTCCTTTAAACTGCGGTTCCGGTTTTTGAGAGGGGACTTGAAAGTTGAACGATAATAAATGGATGTTTTGAGTTCTTGATGCTACATGTTCGATCAGTGATCATTGTGTGTATGCTTGAGAGGATTGTGTACGATGTAGATTATTGATTGCGGGGACGATTTGAAAAATTCCATGGCATCGTGAGGGATGTCGCAAGTTCTAAAGTGAAAATCGATTCTCTAGAAGTTGGAAGCTTAAAAGTGAAATCGAAGTGAAGAAAAGAAAAAAGAAAAGATGCGAGTCCGGTTGATGACCGAAGCGCACACCGAGGATGAAGTAAAAAAAAGATGCGAGTCCGGTTGGCGACCGTAGCGCACAACTGAAGAAGAAATGAAAAGATGCGAGTCCGGCTGAAGACCGTAGCGCACACCGAGAGTGTAACGACATTGAAAAGATGCGAGACCGGTTGAAGACCGTAGCGCCAAGAATAGAGGGTTTCAATGCGATTGACAGTATACAGCGTATGCTTCTCAGGAACCCTTGCTGGTTTTGGCCATTTTTGAAGCTTGGATAGCGATTCATGATACAAAGCCCAAGAATTATGCGGATTTCTTTTATGATTGAAGGGGCACAACGATGTCTGCTTAGCAAAGAGACGACTGAGGATCTCACGGTGTTGAAAGAAGGGTTAGAGGTATAAATACAGTGTTGTCCAAAAGAGGGTTGCGTTTCAAAGATTTCCGAACGTCCAGGTGGAGCTGTTGATTGATTACACCATGCTTCCAAGGAAGATGGCTTACCTCAGAGTCCCTGTGGCAATGGATGCTAGGGTCAATCAGGGGCTTCAGGAAGTGCTCCATGCCGATATGATTGAACCAGTTATTGGGCCATCTGACTGAATTTCTCCAATGGTAGTGGTCCCCAAGGGGACTGATGATATGCGGCTATGTATTGATGTGCGATATCCCAATCAAGCGATACAACATGAGCACTATCCACTTCCAATTTTCGATACTTTTCTTAATAAGCTCAAAGGAGCGGTTGTTTTCCCAAAGCTTGATGTTTCTTCTGCCTACTACCACGTGGAACTACATCCTGAATCGCGAGAGGTAACAACCTTCATGACGAGCGGGGGTCTGATGCGTTTCAGGCGCCTAATGTTTGACATAAATTGCGCGCCAGAGATTTTTCAACGAATGAGCGAGATGTTGGCGGGCATTGATGGGGTAATAGTTTGTATCGATGATGTTGTGGTGTGGAGAGCGACTAACCGAGCACAATGAATGGTTACAAAAGGTGTTGGCTGTAATTAAGAGGAATCACGCTTTGCTGAACAAGGATGGATGCTTGTTTGAGGTGGAGGAGCTGGAGATACTTGGTTTCAAGATCAGCGGTCATGGTATAAGTCCTGCCGACGACAAAGTGGCAGCAATCAGAAGCTTTAGGGTGCCGGAGACAAGGGGAGAGGTTAGAAGCTTTGCGTTGTTTCGTTAGGGGTGAGGTGGATTTGTTTGGTACTGAGCAGAGGACAGCATTTGACGACCTGTGCAGCGAGCTAGCCGGCACTGTTTATCGTCTGGGATTCTTTGACCCTAATGACCCAACCGAACTGTATGTGGATGCGTCAGCAGTGGGTCTTGGTGCTGTGTTGACGCAGTTGTGTATGTTCCTGGAGCCGACAATATCTCGGACATCTTCTCGAGGCTGTGTCAGCGGACAGATCCACCTTTCGATGAGACTTCGGAGCACTATGTTTGTCGGTGACGGCCGATGGATGAGCTTAGAAAGAAAGCCAGTAATGAAGACGTACCCACAGAGGTTGCGAAGGCTATTGAATCTCAAGTGTGGCCATCACAGATGATTTCATATCAGTTTTATCCGAAGGAACTGGGGGTCATAGATAATCTAATGGTGAGAAATGGTGGAGTCATTTTTCCATCGGGGCTTCAGCAGGGTACGTTGGATATCGCACATAGGGGTCATCCTGGAGTTGTTTCAATGAGAATATGGCCGTATATGGACCGTTCCGTGGAAAATCGTGTGCAAGAGTGTGCAGAGTGTGCATCAGTAAGCCAATAAGGAAATCCTGAGCCGATGCTACGTAAAGAAATGCCTGATCGTGCGTGGCGGGATTTGGCATTGGATTTTTTTTCTGCAAAGGAGTGTGTGACACTTTTGGTTATAGTTGATTGCTGCAGCCGATTTTTGACTGTGATTGAGATGAGGACAGCATGTGCGCACAAGAGTGTCGAGGCACTGGGGCGAGTGTTCGCGGAGCACACTTGTCCTGAAGCGGTTCGAACGGATGATGGACCTCCATTTGCCAGCGAGGAGTTTTCGAGCTGCTGTACCAGCGGGAAGCATCCAACTAGTCCGTGCCATCCTTGGTGTCATCCCCTACTGGCCCCAAATGAGTGAGTTGGTCGAACGACGGAACCAGGGGATGCTCCGAGCGTTGCGAGTTGGGAGGTCATTATGGGATGCCTGGAGGAGGGCGCTTGAGGATTGTGTGTATTCTTGCAGCACCGCTCCGCATTCTGTTGCCGGGGGATCTCCGATGGAGCTGCTTACTGGAAGACCTGTAAGGGACCTGCTGCCTTCATTAGCACTTCACTGCGGGGGAGGCTGTGCCCCGATAAGCGACAGCACGCCAAAGGGGCAGATGTAACAATTGGAGACGCCGTCATGATCAAGGGTTATGAGACGGGAGAATTGGAGCCCAGCTTTCGACCGGAGTGTTCGGTGATTCAGAGAGGCGAAAGTGACGTTGTTGTTCTTGTTGGCAGTGGAGTTGGATATCGTCGGCCTGTAGCGCACCTCAGGGGGATGGCCCATTCCGCATGATGCAACGACCGATCCAGATCCTACAGATCCAGCTACGACAGATCCCGCTGTGACAGGTGCAGCTACGGCAGATGCAAAAACAGCTACCGAGAATGAGATGACTCGTAGCCCGATTTCTAAAGAAACGCCACCACCCAAGCGCACCAGAAGAATTTCAAAAATGCCAGCACGTTATAACGAATGATTGGGTCAATTTTATTTTTCAACACTATGTCGGTATCAATAAAATTCTTTGTTTTTATGCATATTTCAATCCTCGGACCAGGTGAGGAATGTAGAGTACATAAACACTATTGATGTACCCTGCGGTAATTAGATTTATGTTATATTTGTCATTTGTATGTCTATTGTCTGTGACGCTTTGGTTCAAGCTTTGGTCGTCTATTTGTCTATGGAAATGTCATTATTGAGAAGCTCAAAAATAAACAATAATAGTAGAAGTGTAACCACATCGGAAAGCGGAGTGACTAACAAATCGCTGTTCGTAACTTGAGTGAGGTATGCGGAATTTCTGTGTGGTATCCGAAACTGCACGTAATCCGGAGCGACTCGACAGACAGAAATGTCTTGCCATTTTGCTGGACAGATGTGTCATGACAGAAATGTTCTCTCGCTGTTTGCATGGAAAGCAGCGGTGTTGATCATTTCTGTTACGTTTTCTCTTTCTGGCAGCAAAATGGCAAGACATTTCTGTCTAGTGGAGACGTAGGGTTAGAGGAGCCAGCTGCCGCTGTCAAGCTCGCTAATTTTGCTGCCGTTGGTCAGTGTAGTGTGAAAGGTGATTCGTGATGTTTTTTTTAAGTGCGATTTAATAATTAAGAACTGCTGTAAGGCTTTTGTTTGATGCCAAATATTATGCTTTTGCTTGAAATCCAAAGTGACCTGGGGTGCAAAAATTGAGTTTTTACCCGCTTTTATGTGTCGCAACTTGATGCGGATAAGTGCATATTGTAGCTTTTATTTAGCTGAACGATTCGCAATGCCACCAATCGATTTAAATTTACTTCGTGTCTGTAATTTCGCATGTCGCGCGAGTCACGACTTCGATTTGGTGCTGCGACGACAATAATATGCTGTCGCAATGCTCTTTTTAGGCTCCTAATCAACAATCATGTTTACAAATGTGAACATGGCGAACAAAGCTAAGTAAATGATATTATTACACTGCTAATCAGCAGCTGAACAAAACGATTAAGCCAGTATTTGCCGGCTGTTCGGGTTCGTTTGGAAGTTGACCATCAATGTTAACTTCTTTTCCCGATCAGCCTAGATAGCTGTGTAGTGTCGGTAGCAGTTATCTCAATCGGCTAAGAATAACACTACGGACCGCCTGATCCAGTGGTAAGAGTCCACTAAACAGGTGACCCCTAATTCATGGTGTTATGCGGCTTTATGCTTACCGTGCCAAAGAATAAATGGTTAGGGGGGTCTAATAAAAACCTAACCACAAACGGAGCCTGTGGAGAATTAGGGCGTCCTCCACAGTATTACGCCCTTACTGCGCTAACCGGAGCAATGGTGCAGTGGACCTTGCGTTTCTCTGAGATAATCAGTTGCCCTTCTTAAGTCTCAAATTTGAGGCTAAATAAGGGCGGGGTTATTCAAATGTTGTTAATTAGCTTACATTACTGCCTATATGGGTTCGCTTAATGCGTTTTCGCCATTGGCGTTTTTCAATTAACACCGATTTGGTTGGTCGTTGATGTTTCCTTTTTGTGCTGTGATTGTGAAGAGTGTAATCCTGTCTAGTTTGGGTAGTGGCTACGACAAGGAAACCTCAGATCAATTTTCAGCGTAAAAAGCGTATGTAGCCCAAGTGGATCTACTTCAAAAAGTTCAATTTCGTAGGGTAACTTCTGTATAGGTTACCTTGTGAACCCAGCTTTGCTTTTTTCATTATAGATGAACTGTCGTGCCTCGAGCATGCTATATTTTAGAATAACGTTAACAGTATGTTTCAACCTTTCCTTATGGGTGCCTTCAAGTAAGCTCTTGTTTTCAGCATCTTTTCGCTGATATTTGGCATCTGAAGTAGCTCAAACATTGATTTGAGATGCTTCACTTTGATGGAATACTTAGGTAGTACAGTTCATGGTTAACTTAACATAGAATTGCACCTAACCCAACTCTGCATGAGCAGAATTTGTCAGTTTGTTGGCTGATTGGCATGTGTCAGATGAGGACTCTCCATTTGATCTTTTTGCACTTTGGAGTGTTCCTTCGCAAACTTTGCGTATTCAGGCGTCCCTGATCAACAAGCTAGGGAACCTGTAATAATTGGTTGCGATCACATTTTATGGATAACTCGCTTCCATTGCTGCTCCAAGAGAGTTTCATTATGGTTTTGTTATTATAACGCCCTTCATTGTGGTATACCATAGCTACTGCTTTGAAAGAAGCTTGTCCTCTGCGGTCTGTGCGGACCGAAAGAGGTATTCCTGAATGGAACTCGGACCTGTTCAAGTTCTAAATGTCTTCGGATAAACCAGTCTTTTGTATAGCTACGAATCTTTAGCTTCTACCCTGAGGATTGTAGCTATAGAATCGATTTAGTGGGCACTAAAAAGCTCTGCTTACTTCAAATCTCCTGCAGCAAATGGGGCTTTGTCCTATTTTTCTCCAGAGGGATTTGAGTTTTTCAAACATGTTTTGAACTCTTGTAGTTTTCTATTGGGTATTTTCATGGCGTGAAATTACTCTGTAGTTTTATCTCGAAAGGGTGCGCGCGTTGTAAAAAGAAGGAATAAGTTCCAGATTTATCTGGTTACGTCGTTCTTTCTGAAATGCTCGATACGCATGTTTACAAATGTGAACATGGCGAACAAAGCTAATTAAATGATATTATTACACTGCTAATCAGCAGCTGAACAAAACGATTAAGCCAGTATTGATGGAAATTCCTAAACAAAGTTTTTTAATTAACAAAAAATATGATGTGTTGTTTTCGCTGTATGAAATATTTATTCAACTGTCGGTACCTTTTTAGAACATTTGTTAAAATGGCATGCTTATTGGTGGTTCTGAATTGTTGCTTGGGAGCTTCTAAAATGAAAGTCACTATCTCCTTGGGATTTATATTCCACTAGATATCTTAGAGATGCATGATGCATTTACCGAAATAAATGTGGTGTAGCCATGCGCATGTGATAGAAGTGCGACAGTTACTAATTATATGAGTGATGATGCCAGATTGCTATGAAATTTTATTACATTAGGGTTTTGGTTCCCTTATTAAGCATGTGGCTCTCATTTTCATCCTACGAAAAACAAAGGATTAAAGCGCTGTTTGTTTTGTTTCTTATTTTTGTATTTTTTTGTTAGAAGTGAGCACCCAAAAACACAAAGAACGCGGAATCAATCGGTGCCGCAATCGCTTGTTTTCGAATAGGATGAATATGGGAGCGTGAGATTACTGATTGCACACATACCCTATATGGAGTTCGACAGCAAGCACATTCATTTCACTGAGCCACACTCTTGTCGTTCATCACAAATATATTCAAAAACATCTGTCACATTGCGAAACCCACGTGCTTTTTTTGGCGGGAACATAACACCAATCAATTATTCAGGAAATTTTAAAATTTTTAGGTGAAATTACAGTCGCGAAGAAAGTTTCTTTACCTTCTAATACCCAAATTTTCGATCTTGATCTGAATATCTTTTTTTTTGCCATCTAAAATCGATTTAAACATGTTCATTGTGATTCACAATTTTCTAAATTTCGGTTTTTGTTTTTTTTTCGAACATCCTTACAGTTTCATATTTTTCCTGGAAGCCTATTCAGGGAGCCGATTTTATAAGACGAAAACATTTTGAGCTTTATGATTATTGTTAAATTATTTTTATTTAATTATTTTTCATTTTCCGTGTTGTTTAAAAGAACATAATGTTAGAGTGCATTCATCTCTCTTAAACTCTTTCACTACAATAGAATAATAGATAAAAAATTTAAAATGTGTTAATAAAACGCAATCAGTGGAGTACTAGCTTGAAAGTAGTGAGTTGGATTTTTGTATGGTGAGATCATCAATTTTCCATTTCTGCAATGAAATGGTACAAACAGCATGGGTATTATGATTTCTAGCCTGATATATTGCTGTGTAAGCAAAAGTTTGGATAACTGTGTTATTGAAGTTGTAGGAAATAAATAATACAGCAACACAGTTACCCAATGATTAGTGATTTTGAAAAACAAGGCCATTGGAACATGTTTCTTGAGTTTTGGGATACCCTGAACACTTCTGCGGATGTTCCGGAAACTGGTGCCCCAAGGTTGGTCACTTTTTGGCCGATTCTGAAAACTGGCTTCGGAAGCGAACCAGAATATCAAAGTTTGGGTATACATGGAATGCAAAATTAGGCTCAGGCACATTGATGATGATATTATTTAACACAGACGCACATACGTTACCCGAATCTGCGTCTGTGTACGTTATATCTTGCATACTAGATGGGTTTGTCATGGAGTAACGCAACTAGCTTAGGAACAAGGACTAATTTGAAAGACAAAAGGTCGGAAATTATTTACTACAGAGAAATTGGTCTTCCTTTGAAAATATTGAAAATAAGTTTTACACCTTTTGTGCCTGCGAATTACGATTCTTTAAATTTTCTGTCTTTTCGACCTTTGGCTGATTTCGTTTGTTTTATAAAACAGTTTCAATTTTGATGACAGCTCGTCCCGATCAAGAAACTTTCGTTACATAAATTATGAATGAATGATAAATATAACATAGCGCACCATGGTTGATGAAGTCTTAGATTTTGTTTAATGTAAAGGGCAGATACAGATTATACGCTAATCTGAGAACTCTTAAAGAACTCAATTTCCATATGAACTGTGAAGAGCTTGTGCTGTTTCAATTCCATGCAATTGAGCTAAAATTTTGGGAGGAGCCAAAATTGAATGAGCGGTGTGGAGTGAAAATGATTTCTTGATCCACCCTAATAAGTACGTATACTTACAAGAAGTATATTTGGGAACTGCTCACTTTCTGTCCGGCTGAGCTATTGTTGTCTCGCATTTCGTTTGCTATAAGTGATGAGTCTACACAGTTGTCACCCCAGGTTTCCTTGCACGTGGCCCAGGGTAACACGGAAGCGAACGATGCGAACATGTACGACAATGTAAGTGCAATCAACGAAACGTAATAGCTTACCACAGAAGTAGTGCCTACAAGTTGTCCAATACCAATTCCTGAAAATATTCGTAAAATTAAATAGGAGTTCTTCGAAATGCTGCACAGATCTGTATTTCTGTGAAGTAATATCAATGTAAGTATGAATTATTTCTCAGGTTTCAATAAGAACTGCACATGTGTGAAGATTAACATTATTATTAAAAACCTTTGAACAGTGGCGAAACCTCCCAAATCTTCACTGAGCTTCTGCTTGTAAATTGTCCCAGTGCCATTTCCAGGTAGTACAACGGGCGGCCTGTGGGGTGTGTATTATGAAAGGGAATGTATTAATTGAGTAGTTGTATTATTTTCGCATAATTTTCGTACCAATGACAAACAACACGATAAGGTAGGGTATTAAAAACGCTCCACCCCCATTTTCATAAGCAGTAAACGGGAAACGCCACACATTTCCTAGGCCAACGGACATCGAAATACATGACATAAGAAATTCGAGCTTGTTGGACCACTCAGGGCGATTTTGGTCAGTATTTTTTGACTGCGATGCATCGGGCTGGAAAATATTTAAAAAAATCATATGTTAGAATACGATTTGTTGAGAATGAAGAATTTTATATATGTGATTATGAGAAGTTCCATCAATTAGTTTTACTTGTCAGCTTTTTTTTGTCAGCATAAACAATTAAATTAATAATCACTAGTTTACAAAATAAAATGAAAGTCGTGAACTTGTTTCAACGACCAAAATTTTTGAAGCATAATTTAACGCTGATTTCGAAACCGTGCTTCAAAAAATTTAAAGTAGAACAGTTTTTGAGTTTTAGCTCAATATCGAGTTTTACAACTTTTTAAAATATGGAATTAAATAAAATTCAAATGTCTTGCGTATTGTTCAACCAATTTTAAATCTTTTTCCATAAATTAAAAGCTGAATACGATACCATTCGATCATCTGAATGCAGGTTTTGCGTCAGATTGATGAAATTCAAGATATTGGCGAGTTTTGGGGACGATCTCTTTAAATTTTAGCAAAATTTCCAAAAATTTATGAAGAAATGTATTTTTTTCAATAAGAAAAAAACAATTGAAAAATTCTTTCTCAACGTTTATTTGACATATCATATGTAGGCGAATTACAGTAAAAAAATCAGCTCAATCGGAGCATTGATTACGGAGAATGAGATGTGTGAAGTGAGCGACTTTGCTTAAAAATAGAACAAAAAACGATTTCAAAACATCAACCTTGTATGGAAAGTCGAAAAAATTTCTGCTCTACTGTAATTTTTCTCCTTCGCGTTTTCGAACTCAGGGCATGATTCTACACCAAAAACGATCATCAGCTTACCGAGTTCAAAAATGCTGTAAACTAGTGTAACCTAACATATTCTGATTTATCGACCGTATTCTATTAATAACTTGATCATTTTGTGGCTATATCGGCCTCTTTCTACTCATAGTATAAGGGAGTAGAGATCAAAGTGAATAATGAAATGATAGATATAATAGAATTCGCTAGGTAGCGAACAAGTGTGAAGATTTTATAGAAGGTGAAATTAGGCAAGTAGGCCATGTATTTAACGAATACATCGAATGCGTGAAACTTCTGCCGTACGACCTGTGCTTTTAAACAGATCGGCTTGTTTGGTAGTTCGTACCACCTTACCAAGACTGGCAAAAGTTTCAGGCACCCGACTGATTTTGAGGCTATATCGGTCTCTTTCTACTCATAGTATAAGGGAAAAGTTACCGATCGATAGATTTTGTGATGAAAACAGAACAATACATAGGCAGTCGGGTGCCTGAAACTTTTTCCAGTCTTGATAAGATGGTATGAACTACCAACCAAGCCGAAAGCACAGGTCGTACGGCAGAAGTTTCACGCATTTGATGTATTCGTTCAATACATGGCCTACTTGCCTAATTTCATCTTCTATAAAATTTTCACACTTGATCGCTACCTAGCGAATTCAATCATTATTTATATAATTATATATTTCATTATCCACTTTGATCTCTACTCCCTTATACTATGAGTAGAAAGAGACCGATATAGCTACAAAATCATCAAGTTATTAATAACCTAATAGATAACGGTGTTTACCTTAAACCACAGGTAAGTTAGTAAAAAAACGGGTCTGTGCTTAGAGCGATTTTTTCGTGACTGTCTTGTGGGACTAGTATTGTCGCGCTTATCTTAGATTCTCAGCAAGCTGCGTTCGAAACGCGCAGCCTTAGATCGCACCAGACCGCGCACCTATGATTTGTACACGGTGTGCACCTTGGCTAAAACTGTTTTTGCAGCCGCCGGGTGGAGCTGTGAGCTGCCGTGTACAAATCAAACGGGCGCAGTCTTATGGCGGCTGACTCAGATCAGCAGGATCTGAGTGATTAAGCTAGGATGCACAATATTGTCAGATTTTTTGAAACGTAAACACCGCGCGGTCGTTGAGATATTTCAAAAATGGGCTTTGCAAAAAAGTTCACGCGTTCTATCGGTTTCGAAAGTAAATAACAACCGCACCGTAGGAAACGCCACAATGTTATTTCCCATAAGGATGAAGTAAACTGGGACTGGAAACCGCGGCTGTACCTTTCGGAAGCGATAGGAAGCGTGCACTTTTGAGCAAATCCCTCAATGTTTTTTTTTTTTCTCATCTGACGAGCCTTTTAACAACAGCGTTCATTATTTAGGAATATTGTGGCATGATACAGTGTGGGACTAGTATATCCAAATAATCATATTTTCTGGTTAAGAGTCTGAAATAAGCTGTTGGAGACTAAAAATGAAATTTTTAGTTTTTTTTTTATTACCAATTTGGAAAAGGGAAAATCCCAAGGAAAACTTACTTTCAAAGTCTTTCTCAAAAAGGCACAAAACCTTTTTAGCATTTTAAGCGTTGATGGTAGCGATTTGTAGGCGGATTTGTTATGCAGCTGCCAATCAGATGGGAAGCGATCAACAGTTGGAATCCCAAAATGTCTTTGAAATATTTTTTTTTAAATTTGTAATAAATTTGGAGCGTCTTTGTCCGGGATTTCCCTGGACAAAAATCCTGGGAATCATACGCGCCAACTTGTGACGTAGTTGGGGGGGCGAGGCCTCTCAAAATCAACCAAATTCGTAAAATTTCGACGGAGTTCATCTAGTTTAGGCATATTTACGTGAAAACTAGTGCATTGAGCAAAAAAAAGTTGAATTTTGTTCAATTTTGGAGATTTTCGCCCCCCCAACTACGTCACAAGTTGGCGCCGATGCTGGGAATCAGAAGTAAACAAATGGGCAATGAATATAGTTCTGCCTCATATCATGTAAGTTTTGATATTATTTTAAATAAATAACAAATCAATAAAATCAACTAATTAAATAAACATTTAAGGAACCGTTGAGGATGACCGAAAACGACAGTGTGTCGAAACGTTCGATAAATGCTGTATTTTTAATCATTTTCACCGAAAACAGCCGGTGCACAAACCCGCATCATAATCAACAACGGTGATCATCCATATAGAACAAAATTTGTTTTAACAGAATTAAATGAGATGTTTTTACGGAGCATGTGTATTATTGGCTGCATTAACTTCTAAGGTTTTCAGGGGATATCTGAAATCCTTGCAGGCAACCTGATCTAAAGAAAACTAGATTCCTGAAGATAATACATACATATTTTCTGGAGAATCCCTTATGAATAATTTATTGATATTTCCATCATATCAGTAATTACTCATTTGAAACAAAATTATAGCGAAAAGCCGCTCAAATAAATCTTAGACTTCAGCAGAACAACACAATTGTGGATGAATTCCTAATGAAACTTCTACAGCGACTTATTATGTAATCTTTGAAATATTCTCTGGCGATATCGTGAAGTTATTTCCGATGAAATTCCTTGAGATATTTTCTCATAAAGTATTGTAACGAGACAAACCGAGCAACCCAACTAAAAAGTATCGAACGATCATTTGGTTCGCTGAGAGATCAGTGTTGGTTTGAGCCGCAGCTTATCCGGCCACCTTTTTATAAAAGCTTTCTACAGTTCTACTGTTTATTGTAAACCCCTGAAATTATTAAATTAAAGTGAAATTAAGAAATGGAACCAAATCGTTTCAGTATATTGCGGACTCGGGGAAAAATTCTGGGTGAGAACAAATGGAGAAATTTCGAATAGAAATTTTGAAACAAAATGTGGGATTGTTTTAATATCTCAAAACATAAAACCCAAGTAACAGAACTAGTTGAATAACAGTTCCTTAAGCTAAAGTTTGCTTAAGAGTTGTTTGTTCCACTCTTGTACAGCAAAAATGTTTGTTGGGAATACCATCGTGCATAGCTCACGATATACTAATGTAAAAATAATTTCTTGGCGAAGAAAGTATTCAGTTTTTAGCTGTAGAACTGTCGATAAAAAGCTGGAATGCACAGCCCGTATCGGTAGTAATGTAATACCATGAAATAATAAAAAAAAAAATAAACAGAGCTTTTTGCAAAACATGTCGTGAAATGTGTTTTGATGTTTTTTCCATTAGAATCTTTGACGGATTTTTTATTTATTTTTCAAACACTCTTCCATTCTTTTTCACTGAAACGCTTCCAAAAATATTCCCAAAATTGCTCCCAGAGAAAAGGCACAAAGAGTGGGTCAGTGCAATAATTTCTTCAGGTATTATGTAGCGACTTTATCTATTCTTTCCTCTAGGAATGTATTTAAAAAATTAAATGTATAGAAATGTATTTAAAAAAATCCTACGACAACGTTTTATGGAATTCCACCTAGAACTTTTCATGTCTAAAATGTTCATTAATTTCATCAGTTATCTGTGTACAAGTTCTACTCAAAACTTTGTTCGGACAAATGTGGCTAAATAGTTCAAGATAACTTATCCCGGAAGAAAATGAGTATTTTTTTTTTTAAGTTAGACATTTTTACCCTTCTTACACCCATAAGAAGGGTATAAATACCGCTCGAAAAACCGACTTTCGATCCGAGGCCCGCAGGGCCGAGTCTCATATACCAATCAACTCAGCTCGACGAACTGAGCAAATGTCTGTGTGTGTATGTAGGGTTTGGGACCATTTGGGCAGGAGCACCTATTTTGGGCACTTGCTGCTGTAGCTCAGTTAGTTTTCAGCCAACTGACTTGAGTTTTGGAATACGATAAGATACGCACAGTATCTAGCCATGAACAAAATTTCATATCAATTGGTTTGAATTTGACTGAGTTATAGCAGCAAGTGCCCAAAATAGGTGCTCCTGCCCAAATGGTCCCAAACCCTATGCGTTTATTTTATCTAGGAGTCCAAAAATTTTCAGAAGACGCTGTGTGGGATTCGAATGTGCGCCTACCCACTAAAAACACTCTCCTAGTATACCTCCACCTTAAATTCCCCTTCGGTACCACCATGCAGTATTTCTTCGGAAGGGAAGCCGTTATGTGCCTTGTGCACCACCACCAATTTGTTATTCTACGCTTTTTCGCTACCTCCATGCTGAGCCATTTAGCTCCTGTTATTAATTTGTTAAATTTCTTGCGTTTCGCCAATCAGCGAGCATGCTGAACCATTTAGCTCTTGTTAGTAATTTGTTAATTTCCTACATTTTTCACCATTCAGTGCAAACCCGCCCGGAGGCAGACATCTTCTACGCCATGCGGACATTGCGAAGTTACCGGCAGGGTGCCGAAGTCACTCCAGCGATGCCGGTGGGCCCTGGTGTCCGGCTCACTGGTGCTCCGACAACCCAGACCAGTGCTACAACGCGTTCTACTCCACTAGCCCCCAGCGGTGGGTCAAGTCTACTCCGTCAGAGAGCTCCCCGGCGAAGAAATGTCTCCCGAAACCGATCGTTGTTCCTCCCGCCAGCTTTGCTGATAACCATGTTCCACTTTTCTTCGTCGCTGCACATACGTTCGACGATATTTTCCACATTTACGTCGACGCCGACAGTTACTGCCATTTCTCCTCCATTTCAACCCACCATTTTCAATTTAACAGTTGCAAACAGAAAACTAAACAGTGCTTAAAACAAGTGGAAGAATTTAGTGACGCGAAATTAAAAATTTGCTATGAATCACTAATTTACCACCTCGATGTACAAAATAGTTAACCAGACCCCGACAGTTCTATGCAGAAAATTTGACGAAAAACGATAATAGCGATTAACCCCTGAAGAAGACCAAAAAAGTGATCGAAACGTTGGGTAAAACCAAATAGTATCCTCGAGACTGCTTAGTCGTTTCCGTAGCATAACTATCCCATTCACTCGAACCCTCCCAATCCATTTATTTTTTATAAATCATCATTGCAGATTGAAAAGATGGCTTCATATTAATATATCTAGTGTCCATAAAACCTTATTATTCTCTATAACAATTAAAAATAAATAGAAAAAAACCCTTGGTGACTCCATTCCGCCGAATAATAAAAACAATTTATGCCGTTTTTTTAAGTGTAGTTGTGAGCTCCGGACAATTCAACGTTTTTATTGGAAGAGATTTTTTTGGAGTTCGTTCCATGCATTTATTTTGTTCCAGGGATTCCGGAAAATCTCCGGATTTGAAAAAAAAATCCCGAATAACGAGATTTTTTCAGTCCGGGAAACAAGGCCCTTTATTAAAACTAAATAAGGCTAGAATCAGCTTACAAACAAATTCTTGAGAAAGATTAAGATCTATCGTATGTGAATCAATGCGAAGATTTTTTCAATTGATCAAAATTTGGTTTACGCAATTATGTATTAATGATTTATGTCCTTATTTATGCTTTTTTCGGAAACCATGCATCATTAGAAGTAAATTATTGCCGAAAAAACTGTCCCAATCATGTGATCGAGAGAATATGCCTCCATGCACGAAGGAGGAGCTTTTCCGCATTGTAGTACTGCACTCTGTGCATTGGTGTTGTTTGAAATGAGCCATGTACCGAAAATTGGCCCTCCGGTTTCAGATGTCCTGTCCTTATTTGGTAATGACGAATAATTAATTAATGCCATAGGAAGGAGTAGCCAAAAATAAATTATATTTTCGACAATTCAAATTTGTCTGTTTGCTTATTATAAATGTGCAATAAGTAATTGATGGGGTAGCACCTAGGACCGGGCAAGCCTTGCCTGGATGACCTCGTCTTCCTGATTGTTTGGGTAAAACTCAAAAATAGATAATAGCATAACGGAGCCAATGTCGTTATTACATCAAAAGTCAGAACCTTTCAAACGCACATTAATTTCTTTGTGCGGCACTGCGACATCTAACGTTGCATTGTCCATTATTAAGGGGGGGGGGGGGTTGGTTGTTTGGGTGGATTAGGGACCCCTGTCCTCTAACAAATGAATCGATGATAGGCTTGCGACACTTGAAAATATGCACTCTTGTTGCCGATAAACAAAACTTCAAGATTCAGGATCGAATTTAGAGGGGGGAATGCCATGTCCCACGTCTCCAAATTTTGGTACACCCCACAAAATTTCACTTATTCACGAATAAAACTGTGAAATAAGCGGAAAATGGTGCGAGAAACAGTTTTTAGGTTGATTTTTATCCTGGGGCTGGCAATATAGGGTACATTCAAATATTACGTAACGCAATTTTCGACTATTGTTGACACCCCATCACCCCCATGTAACAAATCGTAACAAATTTTCGACTCTCCCCTCTACACGTAACACATAACACATCCTACTAACAATCGCAAGCCACAACCAAGCATGCATGCTGGAATGTTTCTTTATAATAGTAACAATAGCTGAACTAAAATTATGATATACACATTACTGAACAAATGCTATTTCAATTGATAAAGTAGCCATCAAGCCATTCAAGCGTTTAATAAGATTTCTATTCGATTTGCATTTCCTTTACAAAATAGTTTAGCAAGACCTTTTTCTGCTTCTTGTTGAGTTCATATACAAAATATCACATGTATCTGTATAATATGTTTTTCACAAGTCGAATAAGCGTTTTCGTTTCATCATTTTTCGACTCAGAGTACTGGATGAAAAACATGTGTTTTTTACTGAACAGCAGCTGAATAATTGTGTTGTTCAGTTGTTAACCATAGTGTTCTGTGCTAATTTATCACTGCCGCATAGGAATCAAAGTTTGGCCATTATTAAACTACAGGAAGTTTATGTTTTGAATTGAGCGCTTCAATTCATCATCCCTGGTATGTCACAGATAGGAAGGTCTCGAGCAGAGTTTCCGATTACTCATGTGAACATAAATGTGACAGCGAGCCTCCCACCAAATCATCTCCTAGCTCTTCATAAAAACGCAGTGTGCTGCGCTGCTATGAGGCTCACGATAATCTTGTGAGTGTAAGTTGGGCGCATTGCTCTCGGAGAGCTCGTCTCATGCGTCGCGAGAGCTGTTGGTATCTAAGGTGAAAAACAACTTCTTAGTCGGAGCAGACCTAGTGTGATGGTTAGAACACTTGACTATCACGCTGAGGACCTGGGATCGAATCCCACTCCCGACAAACTCACAAAATGTGAGTTCTTCCTTCGGAAGGGAAGTAAGGCGTGGGTCCCGAGATGAACTAGCCTAGGGGTCAAAATCTCGTTATTACAGATAAAAAAAAAACTTCTTGGTAGCGAAGAACCTCAACAACTTTTTTCCGTAGATTTATAACAAAATATGTAACATTTTTTTTCTGAAAAATATAACAGAATGATTTCACAAATTTAATCTAACAAAAATTGATATAATATTGTTATGATTATATGTATCTCAATTTGTTATATGTGTGTGTGGAACGAGTTTTGTTAGATTTTTGTTTGTTATTTTAACTACTAACGGTACATGTTTCATAACAACCATTGCTACAAAAAATATTGTAACAAAATAACACAACATGTAATAATTTTGATTTTCCCATCTAATCGGGTAAGGTTTCAATTCTCGTTCGTTTAGAAAGCTTTTGTCATGAAATTTTCAGTTTTAATCAGCGCATGAGACAAAGCTCATGAGGTACATCTTGAGCAAAATGAGGCGCACAAGTTGAAGTCTCAAAATGTTAAGTGCTCCTGGGAGCTTGCTTGCAATGCGGCTCCCGTACATGGGACTAGAGCACGTGTTGTACATCAACTCTGGTCTCGAGTTCGAATCTTGATTTAGGTAAATTTATGTGTAGTAATTATTTCACTATGGTTGTTCACAGCATAAGTGCCAATCATAAACTCTCGCAAAAATTGAAAATTTTTACATTTTATTTATTTTCAATCATTTTGCTTAAGTTGAATAACAGCTTCCCGACTAGAAAAATCTATCAAGTTTATAACACATTGTGTTATGATGTCATAAAAAATTTCTATAACTTATTATGTTATAAACTAGGTGCAGGATGATGTTAAAATAACTAAAATTGTAACAAAAAGTACACCGGTCTAATCAAAATATTAACCTATTTTGTTATGATCTGATCAATATTATAACAAAATATGATAGAAGTTTAAGCTTCAAGAAAACTAGTTCCTATCATATTTTGATACAATTGTACAAAATGATTTTCTTAATGTCAAGTAATTGAAACTAAATTATTTCACAATGAGTTATTAAACAACATTTATAACATAATATGATATAATTGAGATACAGTAGACGTTCGATAACTGCAACATGTTTACGTTTCACTTAGCGAACAAAATTCGATAACTGCAACGTCAGATTGGCGTCAACAACCCATCAATTGACGTAAAATGAACGTAAAATTCATTCGACTGTTCATTCGGGCTAACCTGGCGCACCATTTTGACGGAAAGCGGTGCGATAACTGCAAATTTGTTGCACTTACCGGACTTGCAGTTAGAAAGCATTGCAGTTAAACCGTTTGCACCGACCGAACGTCTACTGTATAATATTTTTAAACCCCAAAGGTATTAAAACTTGATTATATCACAATGAGTTATATATAACAGGGTTTGTTATAATAATGTTATATTTTTGTTAGAATTTTCTAGTCGGGTTTACTATTCAGTTAAACCGAACAAACAACAACAGTTAACAGTTAACTTTTTGAATTTCTTCGACTGAGAGAGTTACAGCGGTAATTTCTTTCTGGCTTGCAGTCTTGTATGTTGGCTCATGAAACAATTATTTTTACTCCAACGTTTCGATCCCGGTTTGGATCTTCATCAGCGGATCTGAATATGTATTTGAAAAGGGGTACATTGAACATAAAACATTGAACATAAAAGTGTTGATAACATAGAGGAAAGAAAAAAAAATTCAAAAACCTGCACTTACAAAAAAATATTCGTCACTGTCCATAAACTTTTAGCCTGTACTGTTACCTGTGCATGTCGGGAAAAGTCCTATGAAAAATTACTCATTTAAGCTGTCTATCTTGTGGTTTGTGTCTGAAATTCAACTTACGGTATGGTATTCTAGTACTTCACGTCGATACGCCTCCACTCTACTATGTTTTCACCCACTATTTCACTAAATCACTTCTCACTCGTCAATGTTCACCTATTTCTCTTGATCGTCTTCTATCTTATAAAATGGTTTCTCTGTATTCCTTATATCTGTGTTGTGTTTGTATCTGATTCATTTCTACTGTTTCTGTTTTTGTGTGACAACCTTTTCAGTGTGTGCATTATACCTGTATAGCATGTGTTTAAGCCTTCTACAGTATGCGGCAGGAAAAAATGCGAAAGTGTTTTTCAACTTCAAACCTCATTTTCGTCCATTTGACATTAACCAATCTATGTTTCAACGTTCCATGATCTATAATAGGCTAGTTTTCTGAAAAGTTAATTAAAAAAATTCCCATTTTGGTCACTAACCTTTACAGGGCGGCGCCTGAAGATGAAGACAACCAGAATTTTCAAACCGCAGAAAATCACACAGGTCGCTAAATTTCGCGGCAGCCTATTTAATGCACCCATAGATAAACGAAAATGCCCCATAGAAAAATCAAAATGCACCATAAATAATTAAGCAATGTACCGATAAAATGCACAGCATTCTCCATAAATAAATAGAAACGTTCCATAATAAATTAAAAATGTAGCGGTAAACCAAAAAAAATTCTTGTTAAAAATGAAACATTGTATCAATAAAAAAATAAATAAAATACCATAAACAAATAAGTTTGCTCCATAAAAAATAGTAAAAATATCCATAAATAATGAACATTTGCTCCATAGTTGTAGCATATTTGCTCCATAAAAAAATTAAATTGCACCATAAATATCATCAATTTGCACCATAAACAAATTGTAAATTTTACCACAAAGAATGTAAAAGCTACATAAATTTAATCTAATTGTACCATTGCTGCAGTGTCTAACGACATATCGTACTTTAGGATGTGGATTGGAAAATGGTAATATGAAAAGTAAAAAGAGAATATACAGAAATCATATATCGAAGCACACATCTATGACAGAACGACTTAAAAAATGGAAAAACTATGGATGCAATTTACCGTATAATCGCTTGCTGTTCGAACTCGCTAACGCTCGTCGGACTTAAAAAAGGGATAACATCTCTGTTTGCATTATACCGGGTAAATTCTTAGATCTGTGGATTTCCTGGAACCGAATCGACACAGTTACGACGCATCCACAGGCTACGCCGCATGGATTTAAAGAATCCGCATTTTGAAAGAGGGTTAACCATATTCTTGTAGTTTACATACATTTATTGATGATTCCAATTTGATCGGAAAAAATATCAAAAAGGGTCAACTCTTGTTCTCTTACTTCACATCTGCATCGATTATTAACAATAAATCCATGTTTTAAATAAATATAAAATAAACTAAGTATCCTGATAACAACTGACGTTATTTCTATTAGATTCTTTTTAGATTATCATGGCAGAAGGAGCAGAATATTGCCTTTCAACTTCCACATTTTAACATATATTTATATATTTATATATTTATACAGTGATACTAGCCGTTGCAATACTACTAATGATGCAGAATTTGATTAATTTTTGTAGATTTTGCATTGTTTGAGGTAAAATTTACAATTTGTTTATGGTGCAATTTGATGATATTTATGGTGCAATTTAATTTTTTTATGGAGCAAATATGGTATTACTTTGGAGCAAATGTTAATTATTTATGGATGTTTTTATTATTTTTTATGGAGCAACCTAGTTTGTTTATGGTGTTTTATTTATTTTTTTATTGATACAATGTTTCATTTTTAACTAGAAATTTTTTTGGTTTACCGCTACATTTTTAATTTATTATGGAACAATTCTATTTATTTATGGAGAAAGCTATGCATTTTATCGGTACATTGCTTAATTATTTATGGTGCATTTTCATTTTCCTATGGTGCATTTTATAATTATTATGACCGCAATAACCTTTTACCAAATTTCGCATCTGATAAAACAAAATTTTTGATTTTCTCTACAATATCATCAAATATATGTACTTATTCCATCTGGTATGTGAAACTACATGGCTCTGGATCAGTGTGGTCTGGTTGTTCATCGAATTTGAGCTAATTTTGTTACTGTTATAGTCATTTTGTTTAATGACCATTGGGCGCGCAGTTTATTGATATCCGCTTATTAGGCCTACATTATCCCATGTTAAACATCAAATATGTTCATTTTTATTTTTCAGTGCTAGAATATAGACATTGACTGATACACTGTCAAAAAAATAGTCATATATATCCCATATTTAGCGTGTAATAGTGCCTTGAACTTTTCGCATTTTTTCCTGCCGCACCCTGTACATCTGTACGTTTGTTTATGTTTTGTGTTGACATGATATGACAAATTTCTAGGATGGGTAGTCTACTTGTTCTTAAACTAGAATCTAAAATGTTAGCATTTTGCAGATCAAATCTATGTCCCGTTATTATGCAGTGGTTCAGCATCGCGATTCGCTCCTTCAAATTACCTAACTTATTTAGCCTATCTGAAGTGTTTTCAATTTTCATCGTCTTGTCAAGGAGGTTTACGTCTGATTTGTGTCCATATATTCGTGTCTGTAGTTTATTAGTTGTCATACCGACGTATTTCGCATCGCATTGTTGACAACTAATACTATAAATGACATTGTTTTTCTGGTACGTGTCTGTCCTCCCTTTCATAGCTCTATACATCGGGGCCACTGTGTAATTGTTGTAGTGAACAACATTCACATTGCTGTACTCATCAGATCGGCGTATGTATTTCGCGATCTGTTGAGACAGTCCTTCGATATACGGGATCGATTTGTGAATTTTGTTATTCTCCGTAGTCGTTGGAACTTGTGAAGCTGTAGGTGTAGGTGTTAGAGATGTTCTGCTAGGGTTTCCTCGGTTGGTCAGTCTGTTGATCAGCGAGATCGGATAGTCGTTGAGTCGCAGTATCCTCGTCACTATCATGTTTCTTTCCTGCTGTGTTCTGCTCGTTGAGAGGGTGTTTACTTTCTTGATGACGTTGCATGCTACGTTTATTTTCAGGTGCATCGGGTGTATCGAGTGAAAGTTGAGTATTCTGCCTGATGCTATTGGTTTCATATACCAATCGGTGGTGAAGGGCTGGTCTTCGGGTCGAACGACAACCATATCCAGGAACGGTAGTTTGCGATCCTCTTCATGTTCGACAGTGAATTGAAGCTTCGGATGGAAATCGTTGAAAGCTTGCAGAACCCTCTCTACTTCATTGGCAGGCAACACCAGGAAGAAATCATCGACGTACTTCTTCAATACATGAATGACTACATCAAGGTTGGGCAGAACTGTATCGAGAAGCATTCCGGTTGTGATTTCTGCAAGTACAGGTGACAACGTCATCAAGAAAGTAAACACCCTCTCAACGAGCAGAACACAGCAGGAAAGAAACATGATAGTGACGAGGATACTGCGACTCAACGACTATCCGATCTCGCTGATCAACAGACTGACCAACCGAGGAAACCCTAGCAGAACATCTCTAACACCTACACCTACAGCTTCACAAGTTCCAACGACTACGGAGAATAACAAAATTTACAAATCAATCCCGTATATCGAAGGACTGTCTCAACAGATCGCGAAATACATACGCCGATCTGATGAGTACAGCAATGTGAATGTTGTTCACTACAACAATTACACAGTGGCCCCGATGTATAGAGCTATGAAAGGGAGGACAGACACGTACCAGAAAAACAATGTCATTTATAGTATTAGTTGTCAGCAATGCGATGCGAAATACGTCGGTATGACAACTAATAAACTACAGACACGAATATATGGACACAAATCAGACGTAAACCTCCTTGACAAGACGATGAAAATTGAAAACACTTCAGATAGGCTAAATAAGTTAGGTAATTTGAAGGAGAGAACCGCGATGATGAACCACTGCATAATAACGGGACATAGATTTGATCTGCAAAATGCTAACATTTTAGATTCTAGTTTAAGAACAAGTAGACTACCCATCCTAGAAATTTGTCATATCATGTCAACACAAAACATAAACAAACGTACAGATGTAGAAGGTTTAAACACATGCTATACAGGTATAATGCACACACTGAAAAGGTTGTCACACAAAAACAGAAACAGTAGAAATGAATCAGATACAAACACAACACAGATATAAGGAATACAGAGAAACCATTTTATAAGATAGAAGACGATCAAGAGAAATAGGTGAACATTGACGAGTGAGAAGTGATTTAGTGAAATAGTGGGTGAAAACATAGTAGAGTGGAGGCGTATCGACGTGAAGTACTAGAATACCATACCGTAAGTTGAATTTCAGACACAAACCACAAGATAGACAGCTTAAATGAGTAATTTTTCATAGGACTTTTCCCGACATGCACAGACAACAGTACAGGCTAAAAGTTTATGGACAGTGACGAATAATTTTTTGTAAGTGCAGGTTTTTGATTTTTTTTTCTTTCCTCTATGTTATCAACACTTTTATGTTCAATGTTTTATGTTCAATGTACCCCTTTTCAAATACATATTCAGATCCGCTGATGAAGATCCAAACCGGGATCGAAACGTTGGAGCAAAAATAATTGTTTCGTGAGCCAACATACAAGACTGCAAGCCAGAAAGAAGTTAACAGTTAACAACAAAAAGTTCAGTTGTTGCAAAACATTACGCTTTATAATTTCTCCTCATTTGTGTGAACAAAATCCGAACAAAGGTTTTGTCTAAAAATTATCCTAATCTTATTCAGCATCATGCACGGCAGCTGGGTACCCAACAAACATTTTAGCGGTACAGGAGTGGAACAAAAATAACTCTTGAACAAACTTTAGTTTAAGAAACTGTTATTCAACTAGTTCTGTTTCTTGGGTATGCTGAGAAATTCTCCTCTGCCCAACAACTTCTATCCCTACCTCCTCGTGGTACCGACCGGAAACTATGAGCAACCTTAGGGAAGATCGGGTAACCAACCCCGGTGGGAACTTTGGTCGAAGGCTGACAGGGAGGGGTGGGGGTGGGTTTGCTTTGGCAAACCTGAGCGTCTGTTCTCCAGGAGAAGCGGCTCACAACAGCGTCTGATCCCCATGTTTGGGGCGGCTGATCTACGTTCGAGTGCCAGGGAAGAACTCTAAGCTAAACTGTGCACTATGGTCTTCCGGTATGTAGGGGGTTGGTGTCAGGCCCTGAGAGCCAGCCGTAAAAAAACATTGTAACGGAAAGCAGCTACAGAATAATGCGAACCGAGACCAACGGCAATGACCCCAGCGAACAAAAAGGATTGGAAAGTCGGTACGTGGAGCTGCCGATCTCTCAACTTCATTGGGAGCACCCGCATACTCGCCGATCTACTGAAGGACCACGGGTTTGACATCGTAGCGCTGCAGGAGGTGTATTGGACAGGATCCATGGTGAGAACGTTCAGTGGTAATCATGCCATCTATCAGAGCTGCGCCAACACATGCAAGCTGGAAACAGCATTCATCGTGATGGGTAATATGCAGATGCGCGTGATTGGTTGGTGGCCGATCGACGAAAGAATGTGCAAGTTGAGGATGAAGGGCCGATTCTTCAACTTCAGCATAATAAACGTGCGCAGCCCACGCTCCGGAAGCACTGCAGTGATGATGACAAGGACGCATTTTACGTGCAGCTCAAACGCGAGTACGATCGCTGCCACGTCGTCAGGTAGGCCAGGAGGAGGAATGCAGACCGACGATTAGTAAGTTCAGCGTCCACCAGCAAACGAACGAGAACGGACTACGAATCATTGATTTCGCCGCCTCCAAAAATATGGCCATACGTAGCACCTTTTCCAACACAGCCTCCCTTATCGTTACACCTGGAGATCACCACAGCAGACGGAATGTCGAATCGACCACGTTCTGATTGATGGACGGCACTTCTCCGACATTATCGACGTCAGGACCTATCGTGGCTCCAACATCGACTCCGACCACTATCTGGTGATGGTCAAACTGCGCCCAAAACTCTCCTTCATCAACAATGTACGGTACCGGCGAACGCCACGGTACAACCTAGAACGACTGAAACAATCGGATGTCGCTTCAGCATACGCGCAGAATTTCGAGGCCGCGTTGCCAGACAAGGGCGAGCTCGATGAGGCCCCTCTAGAGGACTGCTGGATTACAGTGAAAGCAGCCATCGGGTACGTGGAACGGAATCGACGAAACGAATGGTTCGACGAAAAGTGCAGAACGGTTTTGGAGGAGAAGAACGCAGCAAGGGCGGTAATGCTGCAGCAAATGACCCGACAGAACGTGGAACGTTACAAACAGAAGCGGAAAGCGAGCCGAAATTTATGGAGGGATAAAGACGGAAGCCTTTCGACGGACGAATGTGAGGTGATCGAAAGATGGAAACAGCACTTCGATCAGCACCTGAATGACGTGGAGAACGTAGGCACGGCAGACCATGGCAACGGAGGAAACGACGACGCCAGCACCGACGAACCGACGTGACAGTGGTGTTTCAAAACTGTCCCCTCCGCTCGCTTTGCTGGTCGACCATTAAGACCAGCAAAGCGAGCGAACCCTTCTGCACCCAAAACAGAGCCATAAGCGCGTTTTAGCTCACAGTGTTCTGTGCTCGAAACGCGCACGGGATAAGCGCAAAACACCCATGCTTGATGGCGCACAAACGCTCACAAAGTACATGCTGGTAGGCAGATCCGAACACGACCGGATCCGTCTGGGTAGTAATGATACGATATACGGGGATACATTCGAGGTGGTGGAAGAATTTGTCTACCTTGGATCCTTACTGACGGCTGACAACAACGTGAGTCGTGAAATTCGGAGGCGCATCTTCAGCGGAAGTCGGGCTTACTACGGGCTCCAGAAGAAACTGCGGTCGTAAAAGATTCATCCACGCATCAAATGTACCATGTACAAAACGCTAATAAGACCGGTGGCCCTCTACGGACACGAAACATGGACCATGCTCGAGGAGGACCTGCAAGCACTCGGAGTTTTCGAGCGACGCGTGCTAAGGACGATCTTCGGTGGTATGCTGGAGAACGGTGTGTGGCGGAGAATAATGAACTACGAGCTGGCTGCACTTAACGGCGAACCCAGCATCCAGAAGGTAGCCAAAGCCGGAAGGATACGGTGGGCAGGGCATGTTGCAAGAATGCCGGATAACAACCCTGCAAAGTTGGTGTTTGCAACTGATCCGGTTGACACAAGAGGGCGTGGAGCGCAGAGAGCAAGATGGGCGGACCAGCTGGAGCGTGACCTGGCGAGCATTGGGCGCGACCAAGGATGGAGAGCAGCAGCCACAAATCGAGTATTGTGGCGTACTATTGTTGATTATGTCTTGTCTTAAATGTGATGTTGAATAAATAAATGTATGTATGCTTAATTAATTCGTCATAAAAGTGCTTGTAAAATGTGTGATTTTTAGTTGGGCATAAAGCCTGCGCACTTTAGAATCGGTACACTTTCAACCGGCGGCAGATCAAAAACGGTATCACTTGAAAAAAAAAATGTTGTTAGAAGCAATTGAAGCTTATCTATGCTTATGTAGTTTGTAGGAAAAATATAAAATTTGCTATTTTATTTTTTTAGATGAACTATAGATCTGAATTCGTAAAGAGTGCCAGTTTTTTTCTGCACAAATTGAGCAAAAACCAATTATCGTCAGATTCAAGATTTGTGTCGGAATACATAGTTATCAAACCCATCAATTTCGCTGTAAAGAATCGTTGTAGGTATAATGATTGTTGATTAAGGGAGGTAAAATATTCCATGGGTGTTTTTAAATTTCCAATATAGCTATGGTAAGCCTACGAAGGGTTTTATGGAAAATCAAAGGCTTGCATAGATATTTCAGGTAAAAAACACTGTTTTCGCATAAACTTTAGTTCGGCAAATACGCATACGGGCAGGATACTACAAATACAGGGGATGGCCAAAATGTTTGGGATTGGCACCTTTTTTTCTCCCACAAAAAATCAACATGCTGTAACTGTTCATAGAGTGCATCAAAAAATCAACGTTTAAAAAGTACCTATGTTTTAATAGTTCGTGAAGCGTTTACATAGTGTTAGTGTACGTTCAAAATTTCATTCAATTCGGTTCACTGGTTTCCGAGATATGACAGCTCAAAAATGAGTTGTCTAAAAAATAGTGTTTTACCCGAACGGTTCTAACTTTGCGAAACATTATTCAATCGAGCCCAAATTTGCACCAATGATGCACATATAATAGGTTGACAAACAGTCAAAATTTGAGATTTCTTGATGCACTCAATGAAAAGTTATAGCATGTTGATTTTTTTTGTGAGAGAAAAAAAAGTTGCCTATCCCAAACATTTTGGCCACCCCCTGTAGTATTGGTATACAAGAAACCAATGATTTGACGCAGAACAATTTGAATAATCATGGCTCGCAAGCTGCATGGACGATTGCTGACGAAATTCATTGGATGTGTTTTGATGGCGTGAACGATTCTTTAATAAAACTGAATCTACTCGGGATTTGTTTTTATTTGTGATCATAGAATTACATATATAGTTTCATAATCTGTATGACTTTAAGTGTTTCATACATGAAAACTATCAAATTTTAGGCTTATAAGGAGGATTTAGCCTTACTGTGAACAAAAACTGCTAATAATTCCAAAAATTAACCAGGTTTCGATATGAATAACAAGGTGCGGCAGGAAAAAATGCGAAAAGTTCAAGGCACTATTACACGCTAAATATGGGATATATATGACTATTTTTTCTATACAGTGTATCAGTCCATGTCTATATTCTAGCACTGCAAAATAAAAATAAACATATTTGATGTTTAACATGTGATAATGTAAGCCTAATAAGCGGGTATCAATAAACTGCGCGCCCAATGGTCATTAAACAAAATGACTGTAACAGTAAGAAAATTAGCTTAAATTCGATGAACAACCAGACCACACTGATCCAGAGCCATGTAGTTTCACATGCTAAAATAAATAAGTACATATATTTGATGATATTGTAGAGAAAATTAAAATTTTTGTTTTATCAGATACGTAATTTAGCGACCTGTGTGCTATTCTGCGGTTTGAAAATTCTGATTGTCTTCAGCTTCGGGCGCCGCCCTGTAAAGGTTAGTGACCAAAATGGGAAAAAAATTAATAAACTGTTCAGAAAATTTGCCTATTAGAGATCATGGAACATTGAAACATAGATTGGTTGACGTCAAATGGACGAAAACGAGGGTTGAAGTTGAAAAACACTCTCGCATTTTTTCCTGCCGCATACTGTATGTTAGGCCACTTGAATTAGGGATTGTAGATCCAAAAAACATTCCCAGGATATATTTTTTCATAAAAAAAAATGGGTAAAATTAAGCTTTGAATATAGCGTGAATGGACAATAAGGTTTTAAGTTTTTTATGGTCTTGTGAATCATGTTTGTCAAGAGTTTAATGTCGTAACTTGTTTTGAGCATATCTTTGATGAATATAATTTTGTTTCTTGTGGAAATACCAGCCCGTATGCTGTGAAATTTGCAAATGTTGACGATCATTTGTTGTGCAAAATAAAATGGCCTGAATTTCACAATCATATCAAAATTACATTTTAAAGAAATAAAAACTCAATTTTTCATATTTTCAAAATACAATAAATAAGCTTCATTTGCTTCTTACAACATTTTTTTCTAGGTCAAACCGTTTCTGATATGCAGCCGGTTGATAGTGTACCGATTCTAAAGTGCGCAGGCTTTAGTCAACCAAAATTGAAAAATTAAAAAAAAATTTAGTGTTTTGAAAAACAGTAATTTAAGCCTTCATTTTTATGCTCATTTTTATGTTAAGGAAATTTAGCCATATTTGTTTACCGTAATCTGGGGGAAAGTTGATCAGCAGGGTAAAGTGGATCCACGTGCAAGATTTTTTGCCGAAAATCAATAATGTGATTAATCTTGAAGATTGTATGATGATATGAAACGATCAGTGTACGCAGAATGTGGCACCGCAAGCGAAAAATAGGCAACAAAGAAGGCACGGCAACAACGCTTTGTTTTTTTGTTAGCAGATAATGACAAAATCGCTTCCGAGTTTGTTCACAACAAAAACGGTAGGAATATTTGTCTCGTTCTATTCACATCGTGATTTTCGCATTGTTTTACAACTGAAACTCGACTCTGAGGTTTGCAAGAGTCGTAATTCGTCCAAATGCTTATGAATTCGATGATGTGGGTTGAAAATCTCAGCAGAAAAACCGGAATATCGGCACACGCACGGCAAGCGATGTTTGTTATATTGCTCTCATCGCATGACATACGTTTGTTGCGGAGCGGCTTTGTTGCCGACATGCACCGCTTAGGACAAAGCGTTTGTTTTTCGGCGTGATCCGTTTTTCGTACCCTGGAAACGATATGAAACTTTTCATGGAGATACGTAAAGCATCTGATCTCGAAATATTTCAAAATGAAATTGATGTTTTCTTCAGCTGGTGTAGCAAAAATCTGTTGGAACTTAACGTTAAAAAATGCAATTCAATTACATTCACGAGAAAATTAAACATAACTCATAAAGTGGTAACTCTAGGTGAGAAAATTGTTGAAAGGCGTAATCTGGTAAGAGATCTAGGCGTTATTCTGGACTCGAAACTAACTTTTGTTGATCATTATAACAGTATTACATATAAAGCAAGTAACATGCTTGGGTTCATCAAACGATTTAGTTTTAATTTTAATGATCCTTATACAATTAAAACACTATATGTGACATACGTAAGACCTCTTCTAGAATATTGTAGTGTTGTTTGGGCTCCATATCAGGTTGCACACATTAACCGGATAGAGTCGATCCAAAAACAGTTTTTGTTGTTTGCTTTAAGCAAACTAGGCTGGGCTCACTTACCGCTACCATCATATGCGGCACGGAGCATGTTGATTCATTTAGATAGCCTCGAAAATCGAAGAGATTTTGCCATGATTGCTTTTATAAATTATGTTATATCAAATAGAATATGCTCCCCCACAATATTGGAAAATTTGAATTTCTCTGCTCCCACTCGTTTATTAAGGAATAGAAACTTATATACTTTGGGCACTCTTCGTTATAACTCAGTCAATCCCAAACCGCAGACAGACGTTCAAGTTTGACTCAGCAGCTTGTGTAAAAAACATGGCCGCCACAAATTGCCAAGTGGCAATCAGCGAACAGATGGCGTTAGCGACGTTCATATCCAATCGCTGCCTCACATATGCGTTGCGACCAACAACTGTCACCACGGTCGTCTTCCAGCCGGATGGCAGGAAAAGACCGCACGTGTTGCACGCTAATAATGTTTCCACATAATTTGTGCAGAGTAAATGACTTTTATTTAATGTCTAAAATCTTTTGCACAAATTAGCGCAGGACTCTTGTAAAATATTGTACTTATTATTACTTTTATTTTACATAGATTTGCTTGAATAAAACTGCATTTGGATGAACTTCACTCGCATTGGGAAATCTTTGTGAATGTGACGCAGATGTAGGAATGGTTTTGACAGTGTTTGTTTTGATTTTATTTTTCGGTGGGTGGTGAATTGGGTGGTAAGTAAGCGGCTGGAAGCACGTGGTTTCTCAAACTGTCAACTGCACGCGACTGCACTGTGGCAATCGGTTGCCTAGGTGTCGCTAGTGAAAATTTACATAGAAAATTTGAATAAATTTGTTCGAGCTAGAACGTCTGTCTGCGCCCAAACCAATTGACTTGAAATTTAGTACACGGCTAGATACTAAAGGGTGAGTCGATAATTATTGTGCCATTTTCAAACTAACGTAACTTTTTTCCTATATACTTCACCAAAATCAACCAAATTTTGCACAGTTTCTCCTTATAGTCTATTGTTTACATATAAGGCCGGAACAAATCTCGTTTTCCTATTTTGACACTTTGCTCGTTGACTCGTCAAGGGGGGCATGATAAATAATAAATGAATTTGATGAAAAATTACCCAAACAATTAGGCAAAATCGTCAAACTCATCGGATTTGTTAAGAAATTTTCTCGACAACTCTAATTTCACTTTAAAATTTTTAAATTTTTTAATCATTTTTTTTTGTTTCCTCCCTTAAAATGTCGAAATCTGTCTAAGAATTTCCAAGGGGGGGTGTTGATATAAGAGAAAATCGAAATTTGTGTCAGCCTAATGAATTGAGAAGTTATCAGTGAGTTTCCGGTCGATACAAAATAAATTTAGCTAACAGTTCTAAAAAAGATGTTGTATAATCACATGCAAAAATAAAAAAATCATGGTATCGCGCCTTGGACCATGCGCCATGATTATACATTATGGGATCATCTTAATGTTCATCAATAGGCTTCAGGAACGGTTGTCAGTGAAACATAAGCTTGGAGCTGGGTGAAAACCAGGCACGATGCGCGCATAAACAAACCAGAGAGCTTTAATTATTTGTTTCAAGTGGAGCCTGAACATGTCCACATGGAGGGCGTTAATTGAAAATGTCGTGAATTTCACTTAAACGCATCCTAAATTTGAACCTATACCAATAGTTGAAATACACTGAAAAAATATTTTGTTGTATTGTACGAAATCGCTCGTCCGGTTTACGAATGCCATTCGTTGTTTTCTGCAACGAAAAGATTCGTAGTGTGCCTGAGTTCGTTTCGTAAAAAAAATCACTCCGACACAATAACACAGATTTTTTCTGTCTCTTTTTTTGTCGGACCGACATAAATCATATTGAAAAAAAAAAAGCAAACGCATATCAGCTTGGTTTTCACAGGCTCCGAGCACGTATCTTCTGATTGATACCTACCAGTGCTAGACATCCATCTGTAGGCGCTTGTTGAAACCGTTCGGAAACAACCAGAACGCTTTCTACTCTGATTCAATTTATAAATAACTTTTACTTTTAACTGAGAGCATGCTTCCTTTCCTCTTCTCGCACACGCACCGTCATATGCACATGAAAACAGGTTGCTTTGCTGCGCTCCACTCAAACATCTGTGATGACTGCAAAGCGTTGTTGCATTCTACGAAGCGAAATTTTCTTTTTACGCATGGTTAGTAAAAAACGTTTGACATTTGTTTATTTTGTTTCATTCTACAAAGCGGGAGCTAAAATCTACGAATGAGCAAGCTTAGCGTCTGTCGGATTCGTGATTTCGTACATGATACAACTTCATTTGTACTGTTTCAGCGTGGTGGTACGAATGGACCGTACATTTTACGCAAATTGCTTTCAATTTACGAAAACTGGTTTTACGAAGCATATTCGTTGAGCTTTTACGAAAGTATTTTATCAGTGTACATACATATACTAAACTACTGTAAAAATTTGGTTTCATTTCATTAACTGTAGACAATTTGCGAATTAGTTGAAGGTAGGGTGGCACAATAATTAACGACTCACCCTTTATACGTACACTGTGGTGCATAATTGATCGGACAAACGCCGATTTTCATACAAAATGGCCAAGTTTGAGATGCTGTAACTATGGTTTGCTTTGGTGGATTGAGCTCAATTTTTGACACGGAACTTCGAATATGCTGAATTTTGTGTATACAAAGGATAAAATGTTTTCGTTCACAGGTCTGGGCGTGGCAAGACGTTGAAAATATTGTAAAAGTGATCGGACAGCGGCACGCATGTAAATCAAAGGGGTACCGCTGTCCGATCACTTCTGCAATATTTTCAACGCCTTGTCACGCCCAGACCTGTGAACGAAAACATTTTATACTTTGTATACACAAAATTCAGCATATTCGTAGTTCCGTGTCAAAAATTGAGCTCAATCCACCAAAGCAAACCATAGTTACAGCATCTCAAACTTGGCCATTTTGTATGAAAATCGGCGTTTGTCCGATCAATTATGCACCACAGTGTATCTCATCGCGTTCCAAAAATTGTGTCAATTGGTTTAGAGTTGGCTAAGTTATAGCAGAAAAGTGCCCTAAATAGGACCTCTGCCAAGATGGTTCCACTTCCCTAATTGTTTAAATAATTATATTTTTTTCGAAAATCAAACGATTTTTAGCGAAATTTCCTACCTTTACCTGCGGATTATTTTGCTGTTAATGGATCTTGAGTTTATTATTTACATACGAAATACACCAGCTGTAAGATTTCCGAATCCTTTTATCAGATTCAGCATCATCAAATTTAGTCTCGATTAGAATCGATTTTTTCTCACCTTTTTTTTGGTTAAAAACCCTTTTAATAATTTTCGATTGTTCTTCAAGTTGTTCTTCAACAAAATCCTCAGAGATCATTCCCAGAATGATTCGAAAAAAAAAATCGATGATGACAAATTGATTATTGCTGGCAGATACGCTCGTATGATATCGCGAGATATAGATCTAGAATGGTTTGAACTTTTTATTGCACAAATCATTTAGATATTGTAAATAAATTTTACGAGACGTTCCGGATCAGTAACTGACAATGATTTTTCATAAGGGCCTAACTGACTTGATCGATTTCTCTTCATCGACTCTCTCTTTCGCTAATAACTTGATCAAAACAAATGAAATCATTATTCTTTTTGTTTCTTTAGCAAGATGTAGTCGTCTTCTTCGCATTTCAACCAAAAATTCTTTGGAAATCTCAATATACATTCTTTAATAACACAAAGAGAGGATCGATGAAGAGAATTTGAAAATGTCAGTTAGGTCCTAATGAAAAAGCAGTGTCGAGTTGAACACTTATTTTATGAATGAAAAATTATTGACGATCTTGCGGCAAATACGACGCACAGGCAAATAAAATTGTCCCACCACAAAATGTTCACACCGGTTTCAGCATACATTGGTTGAAGTCGCCGCTACAGTTTTTCTGTAGCGGGTGCGTATTTGGTGTTTCGATTAATCGGTTTGTTTAGGTGCCGGCCAGAGTGGACGCGTCACGCGGCGCGGCGCGGAAAATTACACGCAAAGGAATAGCAATCAATAATAAGAAGCTGTCAAATCGTATGGGAAATCCGCGTCGCGTCGCGTGACGCGTCACGCGTCCACTCAGGCCGTACACACTAAGATCAGCTCGGTATTTTCCCCATCTTTTTACTGAGTTCTCAACAGCAGATTTAACTCGGTACGCTCGGTTTATTTATTTTGCGGATATTCTGTAAATGAGTTACCGAGCTCAGCTCACAAACTGTCAAAAGTTACTGAAGCACGGTAAATATCGTTACTGGTGAACGGTAAATACGATTAGCAAGTGTACCGAAATAAATCTGCTGTTGAAAACTCAGTAAAAAGATGGAAAAAATACTGAACTCAGTGAAAAAATTACTGAGCTGGAACATCTGAATCTTAGTGTGTACCCTTACGCGCTGTTTCCTTTGTTGTTGGATGTGTGAACATTTTGCTTTCAAAGATTGAACATTTGTACGATCGTCGAGAAATCCTTGCAATGCTCAATAACAGAGGATCGCAATACACGGTAAGGGGTAATACACACATTATGTCACGCAAAAATCAACCTTTTTCAACCCCCCCTCTCCCCCCTATGTCACACTTTTTGTATGAGCCTCAAATTTTTTTGTATGGGTCGTCACGTTATGCAAACCCAACCAACCCCCCCCCCCCTGAAAGCGTGACACAAATTGCGCATGGCCGTAATTTCGAGCTCTAATGGGACAACACAAAAAATGAGTTAAGGAATCGCTCAAGTAATTTTCGTTCAATGCATTATTTTTGCGTGACTGGAATGGCCAAGAAATTTAACACAGCAAGCCCCATTTGATTTGACGTTTTGTTTCAGTTCCGTACTAGGATCCGAAATAAAGCGACGCTTTCTCATTTCTTGAACGATTCCTTGCCTGAATTTTCCACGCATCGAGATAGGCCAAGAAATTTCTTGCGATCTGCGTACTACCCATAAGTGCGAAAATATCATCAGTTTGTTTTTGCAATATTTTTGATAATGTCTAGAATATTATACGGCTTAAAATGATATGATTTTCGCGCTTGGGCCAGCGCTGAAAATGCAATTTACTCATTTTTTGAGCTGTTCCCTTTTAGCTCAGATTTGTGTGAATCTTGCTCATTTTAGAATAACTTTTTCATAGAGTGTATAAACACTGTTGGAAGAATGTCTACGAGAACTTTCTTGACTTGAAGTTTTTTTTGTTTTAATCACTATTTCCCACTTCTTGCAGAGTACACATAATTTAAGTCCTAGGAGTAACACTTTAAATTTCCAAAACGACAACGTCCTTGGCTAGACCGAGGAACCTAGTTGCCTTTCTCCTGTCTTTGTTTTGAACGTTACCAAAAGCCTGAGTAAATCCAAACATAATGGCACAGCATTCATCAAATTACGTATTCATCAACTTAGCAAATTGAAAACGTTGTTCATAAGTATTAACAGTTGGTAAATTTCACTACCTGGCTTAAATCGTTGACATTGCCATTAGCACTAGCTTCATGATTTTTCTCGGACACTGGGTAAGATATAGTAGCTATCTCGGGCATGGTTAAGCTATTTTTGTTGTGATCCTTTTCGTTTCGTAACAAATGAACTTAGCAGACAATATTATACAAAATGTTGCCATAGAAACACCACATTTAGAGACAAGGCTGGTAACGGCTGACACTACTTCTGATACTGAAGAAAGATTGATTGTGAATGACGAGACGTGCACCTCGATGCCTTTTCACGGCGATCTTATCAATGTACAAATGATAAATTTTATAGTGTTCTAAATGTTTAACTAGCGAATTGTGGCTATTAAGCAGTTTAAGCAGTATAATAGCGTTATTTACCTGTTTTGACAAACTTGGGAGTCAAGGCGAATCTGTCTGTAGATATCTTTTTCACTGCGTTTCGGTAAAGGTCCGGACGATGTCAAGAGCACTTGGCAAAGATAAGTGAAAACACATTCACGTTATTTTCGTAGAATAATCGATAACAGCGGTTTATAACAGGATGGATGTTTTGTAACAATGCTTAGAATCGTTATTAATGTTATTAGTTTATTGGGAGTGTTTCGATTATGCTTTTTCTTCCTGGCGTTACGTCCCAACTGGAACAGAGCCAACTTCTCAGCTTTCCGTGAGCACTTCCACACTTATCAACTGAGAGCTTTCCTTGCCAATTGACCTTTTTTCTTTCGCATATCTGCTACACGAGATACTCTACCCTATGCTCAAGAAAGTCAATCAATCCTGGATCGATTGAGAATCGGCAGGATTTCAGAAAAAGGAGAAATAGTATTTTGACCATAAAGATGATCATCGTGAAATTACTGCAGACCCACAAAATAGCATAGCATGGCATAGCATAGCCGACCGCAAAGTTTCTAGCATTTCACAGAAAGATAAAAAATATTAATAAAATCAGTGACTGTGATATTTGTTGAACATCGCCGAAAAGGATTATCATAGTCCTGCAACATTTCATTGGAGAAATGGAGAATTGATTATCTCACCATACAAAAATCCAGCTTACTACTTTTAATCTAGTACTTCACCGATTGCTTCCTATTGACTGAGTTATGTACACTGAACGGCGGCTTGCGGTGAAAATTACTATTCTGAGGGTCAATTTAAATGCACAACGCCACTAAATTTGTGCAGACTGAGTTTCGTTTGAATACAACAGAATTATGTTTCCAATTTTACCATGGATTCGATTTTCAATTAAAAAAACGTTTCTGTTCGCAACCGGATTCGAACCAAGAACCTTGACATTACCAGGCCCGCACGCTACCACTCGGTTATCGAACCGGTTGATGTGAGAAGAAAAAAAAAACGCACACAAGAAGCGTTGGTGGGTCGATGATCATGTTTTGCCATGGTAAATATAAAAATATATTTATACATGTCATTACTGCAAGCCGCCTTTCAGTGTAGCTTGAGCTTTGCATGATTAACCACCCTTAGATGTTACTCCAAGGGCCCATATAGCCGAGGCGGTAAACGCACGGGTATTCAGCATGACCATGCTGAGGGTGACGGGTTCGATTCCCGGTCAGTCCAGAATCTTTTCGTAATGGAAATTTCCTTGACTTCCTTGGGCATAGAGTATCTTCGTGCCTGCCACACGATATACACATGCAAAATGGTCATTGGCAGAGGAAGCTCTCAGTTAAAAACTGTGGAAGTGCTCATAGAACACTAAGCTGAGAAGCAGGCCTTGTCCCAGTGAGGACGTTACGCCAAGAAGAGGAGAGGAGAGAGGAGATGTTACTCCATCACCGCCAGACCAGCTACACTCACACAAGGAACCAATGGGATATCTGCCGGGGACTAGTAGATATCTTCATTGTGTGAATGTTGGTGATCTTTTATTTTTAGGCGACAGGCGCCTGCCCGTTCAGGTTGCAGGTCAGTGTGAGGAAGGGGAAGGAAATGATGAATGCAATCGTTTGTATCAACAGCAGACAGAATATGCCTCTGCTTCTACACCAATTCATGCGGATGTCAGTGTGTTTGTGGGATATTGTTGGCAGAGGGTTTACACATTGGTGCGTAGATGTCAGGCGTAAGGTGAAAAATTAGTGCAAGAATTGGTGTTTTTATTACTTTAACCCTAAAAGGGATACGTGGGGTCCATTGGACCCCAGGTGCCTTTCAGAGCTCGTCTTTGATGGAACACACTCAGCGAGGTGACGAAACTGAGGCCATGAAGGTATCCCTTTTAGGGTTAAAGATGATGCGCGGAACAGTTCGCTTGATTGCATAACTTGTAGGCGTTTTCTGAAAGATTGACATTGTGCTATGAAAGTTAGAAGGAAGGCAAACAGCTTATTCATCCCGTTTTTTTTATTCTAGCGATGCATGTGTAAAGAGAGGGAGAAAGTATATTTTTTCCTCCTCGCTGTTGAGAAAATTAAGCCACTGCGTCCAATAAGCTGAACTTTTTTGGCATGCCCCGTTTTTAGATTCGGATTAAGCTAGCAAATAATCATGTGTCAAATAATCAGCTTCTGCCACGACGCGTTGTTTTCCAGACAGGTGCAATGGAATTCATAAACTCCAGGACCTTCCCAGGTTCTGCAAACCAGATCTCACAGGGTTGCAAATAATCACTATTAAGAAATCTTTGTCTACGCGTGTATAAAGCAACACAACTGCAAAGTAGATGTTCCGAGGCTTCACATTCCGTATTAAACGACAGATATCACTCTTAATCTGGCCAATATTTTTCAAGTGATACCTGTTCGGGCAGTGTCCAGTTTTTTTTTATTCTTCAACCACTTATCCTAATTTACAGCTCTTTTGTTCTCTAGGGCACTGCGTGAACGATTCCAATTGGCAGTTGCACTTACACTTTGTACAGCGCCTAAATGTATTCTATTCTAATTCTACTATATCGAACTGGTTGCCTTTGCGCTGCTGTCACTTTTCTACCCTGTCCATGCTACCACGCGAAGGTTGATGTGTGTGTGGCTCTTGTTTCTTTTCCAGCCCGATTAGGGGGTCCATTATGAGTTGCCGTTAGCCGATATCAAAGTTTCCGGGTCCGTTAGAGCATATTCTCAGAAGAGAGTCAGGTGTCAGCTGCTCTCGGGGGGAAGAGCAACTGACGAAAAATTGCAAGTGTCGGTGCTGGGATCGAACCCATGACCATCCGTTTATTAAGTGAACGTGTAGCCACTACGCCACGGGCCCCGGCTCATTGTCCAGTTACTAGGCTCTGGTATGTACATAGAGCTCTCTTGTTGAGCTCTAAGAGCTTTTTAGTTTTATAAGCATTTGGTGCTATAAATCGTTTTGACTGATTGCCATTTTTGGCATCCATCCAATTGGATATCACCCTCTGCTCAGCCCAGCATTTTAGGTCCATTATTATTGTGTAGTTTTATATTCCGCAGAATGGTTCTGGGATAACAAACTGAAAATTGGAACCACTTTTAGCAAACTCGTCTGCCCAGTATAACCACACCCAGTATTAAGTATAAGTTAAACCCATTAAGTATAGGTTTACTGGGTTCCCTTGGTATAACCTTCGCAGTGAAAGAATGTAAGTATTCCCGATCAGAAAGGCATAACAAAAACATAACATAATTATATCAACGGTTGATATCTATATCAAGGTTTGTTATATTTAGATATATTTGTTGGAACTGGTACCGTCGTGCGGGGCTTCTTTATACACTTTTTCATGGTTTTTCAACTTTATGACATTATAACTCCCAGACTAGTGCATGAATTTCCGCAATTTTTATACACAATAATTGTGAGTATGTATGTAGGATGTATGCAAAATTTGAGCTAAATCCATCAATAAACAAAAAAGTTGTTCATATACCAATCGGACACATCTCATATAGAACCGGATGGGGGCTACTTTGGACATTTTTATCTATAACAAAACTGCATTTCAAATTCCAGGGTTATTTAGAAAACTACGTTGTACCAATACTGTAGTATACTGTATCATACATAATTTTAATAAAAATATGCGTTTTAAGATGGTTCTGTGCTACCTTTGGTATTATGAGCAGCGTGATATTGCTATATAGATAGCCTGAAAAAAGGGACCATCAATTATTTATTTGGGCGAAACGGTCATTTATAACGTATAACGATACAAATATTCGATTGTATATGCTACGTTGATACATTTTGAATGAATTGATCAACCCTTTGAAATTTATGAACTGTAGAAACAATGCCTACAGACCAAATGTTCTGATACGTTATGTATATTATATTGGTTTATTCGATGTTTTTTCGCGTCCTGACAAGCAATAAACGGTCTGTTTGAAAAATAATTTCAACCAAATGAAGGGAAAACTATTGATTTATAATAGTTCCTAAGACATCAAACAGATTTGAACCATATTTTGAATTCAAAAAATCCATATTCAAAAGTGTCCAAAGTAGCCCCGCATTTCAAAAGTAGCCCCGCACGACGGTACGAAAACTAGTTCGTATTATTTCAAGGTTCTAACAAAGTCAGTTACAATAAATGAATATGTGATTTGATCATCATTACATCAACATTATAACAAACTCAGTAATAATTTTTAAAATGTAATGTGTAGCTAATCAATATTTTTTTGGTAGTGCTTAGTGCGTAAATTAACCGCTGTATGGCGCCATTGTGTTTAGAAAATACACAATTGTTGATATCCTTTATTATATGAACTCCCAAAAAGCTCATGTCTTCATCAAATTTGTACAGAAAGCTTGTGACTGTGGAAGGTGGAAAATGAGAAAAGCAACACCACCATTACGTGATGATATTGGTTAATTTTAAATGATTCTTATGCTTCAGATCACCTGCACAGTTTGTATGTTCAGCAAAGTTGTTCATGATTCTTGAAATTCTCGAATGGTGTAAAATTGTATGCACAATTTCACTACTACGAGCTATTTGATATGTTAAATCTCATTATTCTGCTGTCCTGGGAAGTTTGGATCACCACTCATCAGCAAAGTTGTCGAGAAGTCCTTGGCTCTCAAGTGGAAAATGTTATATGTAATTGAACCGTGGCGTTTACATTTGTTCAGAGGATTTTGTACATGTCTTACAGGTTGATTGTTTATTATGGATGGCTACGGAGTACTTTCTGGGAATATTTTTAGAGATATTAAAAGTATTTCTCTTGTAGTTTTTCTAGGGAGCTCACTAGAAGTTCTTCCAGAGATCTCTCCGAGAGATTTCTCAACGTTTCCTACGTGAATTCTTACTGACGATCCTCCAGTCAAAAATTCAATTATTTCTCCGAAAGTTCTTAAAGAGATTTCTCCTAGAGTTCCTCTAGAAATTGTGGTTGTAGAATTCTGCAGCAACTTCTCCAAGGATTTCTTAAGAAAGGCTTCCGATGATTCCTACAAAAAAAATACTCTAAAGATTTCTACGGTAATTTCTCCAAGGAATTCCTCTAGAGATTTTTTCCAATAATTTTCAAAGGATTCCTCCAGGAATTTCTGCAAAAAATCCATAAGAAATTCCTCAACGTATTCTTCCGGGTAATCCTCTAAGGAATTTTTCACCAATTACTCCATCACTTTTTCCATGACCTCCTTTTTGAATTCTTCAAAGAACTTTGCCCCAAGGATTCGTTGGAAGATTATTTCATATACATGTTGGGATCTCAAGGAAACCACTCCTATGAACCTTCATCTCTGATCATAGAACACGAAAACACATTTCAATTCACCAATTATATTTAACCGACCAGATCACGTCGCGTTTGATCTGTCGGAGCTGTCAACATAAACAACTAATAAGAATTCAATTGTACAGTATACAGATCATTCGTGATAGGGATTTCCCGCAAGGTTCAACTTAAGTTTAAAATCCAACATACATTTCCTCCATTGAGAATTACTTCAGCCTATGCCTCACAGATTCCTTAAAGGATTCTTCATCAGGGAAAATCCATCAGAAATTCTGAAGCAGCTCAGAAATTAATTAAGTTCTAGTTTTAAAGGTAAACTTTTCAATCCAATTCCAGTTTATTCGAAATTTCTTAGTATTTGGTCACTCAGTCTCTGTTGTGAATATCACTACAATTAACTACAGCTTTTTTCCGCATAGATAATCGGTGTATGCATATCTGCCAACCGAAATGGTTATGTACTAGCAAATGAAGTGTAGTTGTTTTGTTAGAGTTAATAAAATATTCAGTTCAACAGCGAAACGAAGTGTTTTGATATCCCTTTGGATTTCCTGAACGCTCTGTGTTCGAAAACAAATTACTTGAAGTAATTATCAAAAGGTTTCTTTACAAATTTTATCGACAATTACACCAATGACTCATTATGGAAATACTTTTTTCAATCCTTTTAAAAATTCATTCATAAATTCCTCCAAGGGAATATTCCTGCAAGAAGCTGCGGTGGATATTCCTATCGAAACATTCACCACTTAAGCGCCATAATACTACTGAACAACTTTGCAGAAGGAATATCATTAATTAATAATAATGTAATATAACATGTCAAAAAACGCTTTAAACATTTGAATAAACGCTGGCGCAACTAGTGCTTTGTTCCACACTTTTCACTATTTGCATGTCATTAGCTATCTGTTCAACTCAGTTAATAACACGAAGATATAATTGCTATCAACTGTATTAAGAACAGTTTCGTGTGACGTCCATTCGCGTAGGTACAGTGATGTGGGCTCCAGCTCCGAAGTAGTGATCACACACGACATCGAAGATGAGGGACTAAATGGGCTGTAGTAACGTGCATGGTGACGTCATAACTGGGTATGGTGACGTCATACTTTCCCTCTCCGGTATGTTGGATCAGCGAGTCTATTTATAGAGGAGCTACCAATATGAAGAACCATTTCAGCTTATATCGCCCCTCACTTCAACTGTTGCGATGGCCTCACTGGTAAAAACGACGAGCTCCTGTTCTAGGTTTTAGCCGTCCTAGGTTCGAATCCCTGGATTTTATGTATACTATGTGGAGAAGTTTTTTGATGCCAGTAACTTTTTACTAAAAATAAAATGTCACTCTAAAAATTGATTAGACAAAAATGAGTTAATTTTTACACTACTTAATTTTTACCCAATATATTTATATCTGGTTTATAACAACATGTGATATAATTTGATTATTTTTTTTATATCTCATTTTGTTATAAGCTTGTTATAATTGTATCAAGATCAGTTATAATTATGTTATGACTAGAGCAATTTTAGTTATAATTTGTGTTATTTTAACACCTAACCGGCGATTTTTATAACTGTTCGTAGTGATATTCTTAATCAGTCGAAGGAAATGATACCGAAAGTATTTGCGGTTCATAAAAGTTGTGTTGGTTTGGTCACGGCATGTTGTAGGGTATATGTGCCATCAGTAATCTCACGCTTCCATGTTCATCCTACTTAAAAACAAGCGATTATGGCACCGATTGATTCCCCCCATAAATCCTTACGTAATTAATGGACAGCCCCTCAATAGACAGCGATCTCATCTTTTTTATCAGCGTTTTTGCTTTTCAGTTCATTCTATGACTTATAGACCTGTTTGACTGTAATCAACTATGTTAATCCATCGGTAGACCTTCGGTGCTACCACTCTACGAATATTCAAAGTTCGCCTTTCACCTGACCGCCACCATCGGCATTGTTTTATCTGTCATCAAATTTCTTTCCCGGTAATCGCAAGTGACACTGCCGTATTCTTATGCTTATTGCCTCTGCAGTCCGCATATCATCCGATCCATGCTTTTCTTTCCATGCTGCGGTGGATTCGTTTGTCTTCTGCTCTTCCGACTCTGGCGGCATTCTTCCAGTTTGTTACCCGTGGGCACTCCTCATCACCTAAGCCAAGTCCGGCGTGTCCCATAGCGTTGCCTATGCGCTGTTGTTGCAAATGTGTCAAGGATAACTCGCATAAAATGTTGGAAAGGCCAGATCCGCATCCCTAGTTATTTCTTATTCTCCTATAGTTCTAAAGGCATTTTGCATCAACCACTGTTGCTTGGATTCAATAGTTTCATCATTTCGTTCAGGTGCAGCTAAACTTTCGTTATTTCGAAATGTACGCTCTTGATGCCGTTTGTAGATGTTGCACCACCTAGTACACCGGACCCCTATTTTCTATTTAACAACATGACTCATGCAGTATCCTAACCTATTCGACCATGGCTATGAATATGTACCTTACAAGGGTTTAGAGTCATTAGTAAATGTGTTATTAATCCCCGTCACCGCCGACGGTTCCATTTATGCATCGCACAAAAGTGTGGATTGTTGATTGCAAACAGGGAGGGAACGGATGGAGCAGAACACTTGCTATTTTAATGAAATTTTATCATCAGCATTATGTAACAATTAATTGGCATGCAAAAAAACTACATGTTATAATGATAAAATAAAAAAAAATCAGGCGTGGCGGTTTTATAAGTTTTTTGTCGATATTTGGTTTATGAAAAAAGTACATATGAATAAATTTTCGTCACACATAAAATCTCATTCTCCCACGTTTTTTTTATTAACGTGGAATCTCTAAAATTAATGTTACCCATAACCACCCAACTTTCAAAATCCCAAAAAAACTCATCCCAAAAATTCTATACTTTAGAAATGCGCACGAAATACATAAAGTATAATATAATGTACGTATGTGTACATAGTCAAAAGTAGCAAAGAATAAAAAATCTATCCAAAATGAGAGTTGGGATGAGGCATTGCTTGTTTTTATAGACGGGTGCTGGATGCCAACTTTTTTCACGATGGAAGTTATGCTGAGCGAGGAGTGTGATGAAGTGTTGCGCGCCAAGCGTGGAGTGGGTTTAGTTAGTTAAAAACAACACAACTCACATCTTTTGGGCGTAGAAATTATTTGAAAAGCGTTTACAATCCCGATCCCCCTCCCCATCTCACTTGTCCTGATTTAACGAACGTGGGGATATGATGTGATGTGTACCCCCCTGCAGCCAGCCGGTGGTATACGTACGCATCCCACGAAACCACCATAATTACCAGCGTTGACATGCTGGCAGATGAGTGTTGCTACGTTAATTTTCGTCGAATAAATTAATGATAAATCAAATAAAACTAAAATAAACTTAATGAGTTTCTTTGAGAAAACGATGCATCGAAATATAATTAAAATATGAAAAGAAACTTTTTTTTTTATTTTCTGTATCACGGCTACATGTCAACTACATATTTAACTAGCCAGGTAAGCTTAAAAATACCCGTGCAGAAGAAAATAACTGTATGACTCCATTCTTACACTCCCGATCAAAAGTTTAAGGTCACCCCCTCAAAAAAAAAGTCATTTTTGGTCCCATATCTCCGCTAATTTGCGTCCGATTTCAAACCCCTGGATCTCATTTAAGAGATGATAAGTCAAAGTAACTTTGAACATGATTTAGGTGGAACTTCTACAAAAAATGTATGTAAACTTAAGCTAAAGTTGTAAAATTTTCTAAAAAATGAATATAAACTTACAAAAATGAATATAAACTTGTCGCTGGAAATTGGGTCGACCAAATTTGAAGATGAGAGCGGTAATCAGAGCTCATTATATAAGTCATGATTGCTCTAAATTTCATTACATTCGGTTCATTAAATACGGAGATATAGCAGCTCAAATTTGGCTATCGGATAATTCTACTTTTTCCAGAATCTTCATATCTTCGTGAGAATAGCCCGAACGTTTTCAAATTTTGACCACTAATACACAACTATTTGACCAACTTTTTTTTTTTTACTTATTCGTTTATTTGGAAGGCTCGGGCGCCACATGAGCATAACTGAGCCGAAATCTTTTGTTTTTTTACAATGATTTTACATTTTACAATTTATTACTGCCTTAAGCTCTGTTAGTTTGGGAAGCCGAAGTACTCGCGGCTGTTTCGAGGTTAAGGATTGAGAAAAAAAAAATAAAATTGGGAAGGAGGGATTTATGGGTTTAAAACTAAATTATTTGCTAACTTATACTAAAAAATTGATGGGACAAATTGTCCATATCTGTAACGGAACCAAAAAGAAAGGATTTATCGGTAGAAAACGACAAGAAAAGGACAAACGGAAGGGGGGTGACGACAGACAGGGGCGAACAACAAAACCAAAAGGCGGACAACGAAAACAAGGAACGTACTACATCAAACTCTGACATCAACACGTTTCAAAAACTGGTAAATCAGGTTCATGTATTCCAAATCAAGTCCTGCCAACACTTCTCTAACGGGTTTCTGTTGTTTTCCTCGGATCCGGAAAATTTCATGCAGCTCAGATCTGACCTCACGATATTCATTGCATCCCCACACGACATGTTCGATATCCTGGTAAGCTTCGCTACAGACACAGAGATTGCTTTCTGAGAGCCCAATACGGAAGGTATGTGCATTCAACAAATAGTGGTTGGACATCAGCCGACACATTACACGAATGAAATCGCGGCCTAAATCCAACCCTTTGAACCATGGCTTCTTCGACACCTGTGGAATGATGGAGTGCAACCATCTACCCATCTCTCCATCTCTCCATTTGTGTTGCCAGCTGATCAAGGTCTCCTGACGGGCCAATGCAAAAAATTCGTCGAAGGCGATTTGACGCTCGTAAATATCGCCTCCGCTAGCGCCCACCTTAGCCAGAGAGTCCGCTTTCTCATTGCCCGGAATTGAGCAATGTGAAGGGACCCAAGCTATGGTGATGATGTATGAGCGTTTGGACAAAGCACTCAAGACTTGGCGTATTCCATTCAGGAAGTACGCTGAGTGCTTCATCGGTTTCATTGACCGAACAGCCTCCAGAGAGCTTAGACTGTCGGTTAAAATGAAGTAGTGCTCAGGTGGAAGAGTGCGAATGTACTCTAAGGTGTAGTATATAGCCGCTAGCTCAGCAATGTATACCGAACATGGCTTTTGAAGCATGTAGGTGGCGCTATGAAATTCGTTGTAGACACCGAAACCACTCGAATCATCGGTTTTCGAACCGTCTGTGAAGAACTGTCTGTCCCCGCTAACATGCCCGAACTTACTTGCAAAAATTTGTGGAATACCTATGGAACGAAAAGATTCCGGTATACCGGTGATCTCATCCTTCATAGAGAGATCAAAATCCACAGAGGAGCTGTCGAAGTCTGAGAAGTTGTCACGATTGGTGTTAACCGGAGATGGGCTTACCTCCAGCGTCATGTACCAGTAGTACACACTCATAAAACGAGTTTGAGGGTTCTGTTCGAGCAGCTTTTCGAAATTTTCTATGACCAATGGATTCACAACCTCGCATCGGATGAGGAACCGGAACGATAACTCCGCAAAGCGGTCTGTCAGAGGCTGTACACCAGCGAGTACCTCTAAACTCATAGTGTGAGTTGAGTTCATGCAACCTAACGCGATCCGAAGACAACGGTACTGAACCCGTTGAAGCTTCAGCAAGTGTGTTTTCGCCGCGGATTGAAAACAGAAGCTACCGTATTCTAAAACCGACAGAATGGTTGTTTGGTACAGCCTGATCAGATCTTCCGGATGTGCTCCCCACCATGCTCCGGTAATAGTTCGCATAAAGTTGATTCGCTTTTGGCATTTCTGTATCAGATACACAATGTGCTTCCCCCAGGTACATTTGGAGTCGAACCAGACGCCGAGATATTGAGAAGACATGCTATGAGTGATTACCTTACCCATCAGATGGAGCGGAAACTTTGCCGGTTTGTGTTTTTTAGAAAAGACAACCATCTCAGTTTTCTCCGGAGAGAATTCGATACCCAGCTTGAGAGCCCAAGTAGACAAATTGTCCAAAGTATCCTGTAGTGGTCCTTGCAGATCGACTGCTATTGATTCCGTTATAGAAACAACACAGTCATCCGCAAGCTGTCTTAACGTGCAATTTTCCATGAGACAATCATCTATGTCTCTAACATAAAAATTGTAAAGAAGGGGGCTTAGACATGAACCCTGGGGGAGACCCATGTAGCTAATTCGTGAAACTGTCAAGTCGCCATGAGCAAAACTCATCTGCTTCTCAAACAGCAAATTATACAAAAAGTTGTTCAAAATTGGTGAAAGGCCACTTCCGTGTAGTTTGTCGGAGAGAACATCGACACAAACTGAATCAAAAGCTCCCTTAATATCCAAAGACACTGAGCCCATTTGCTGCTTTTGAGCAAAGGCAAGCTGAATTTCTGAAGTAAGCAACGCAAGACAGTCGTTCGTTCCTTTGCCTCTGCGGAAACCAAATTGTGTATCAGAAAACATGCCATTCGATTCAACCCATTTGTCCAGTCGAAAGAGAATCATCTTCTCTAACAACTTCCGTAGACAAGACAACATCGCGATTGGACGGTACGAATTATGATCCGACGCGGGTTTCCCGGGTTTTTGAATAGCTATCACTCTCACTTGCCTCCAATCATCCGGAATGATGTTGTTATCCAGGAACTGATTGAACAAGTTCAACAAGCGCTTCTTAGCGACGTCGGGGAGGTTTTTAAGCAAGTTGAACTTAATTCGATCCATTCCTGGAGCGGAATTGTTACATGAAAGAAGAGCAAGTGAGAATTCAACCATCGAAAACGGCCTATCCATGTCGTCCCTATCCTCGGAAACATCCCGAATTATTCGCTCCACGGGTACGGAATCTGGACAAACTTTTTTTGCGAACTTGAGAATCCACCGAGGAGAGCTTTCTCGATCCTCGTTTACCGACGACGCGTTACGCATTCTTCTCCCGACGTTCCAAAGAGTTCTCATTGATGTCTCGCGCGATAAACCCTCGACGAACCGACGCCAGTAACCGCTTTTCTTCGCCTTGATCAAGTTCTTGAACTTGCTGTCAAGGGAAACGTACCGCTTAAAGTTTTCAACCGAACCGCGTTTCCGAAACTCTTTGAACGCAGCGGATTTCTCGCGATAGATTTCTGTACACTCGCTATCCCACCACGGATTGGGGGGTTTCCTGCGAGCCGAAGGACCTGGAACTGGCCGACGTTGTGCCTGCAGCGCGCTACTGATGATCAGTTCTGATAGAAACTGATACTCTCCCCGCGGTGGAAGATTTTCTACCGATTGCTGACCGTCGATAATTGCTTCCGCGTACTTTCCCCAGTCAATGTGGTTCGTGAGGTCGTAGGAAATGTCGATATATGGAGGTTGACGTGAACCATTGGAAATAGAAACAACGATCGGAAGGTGATCACTACCATGGGGATCCTGGATAACCTTCCATGTACACTCCAGCGATAGTGAGCTCGAACAGATTGAGAGGTCTAATCGGTCGTCGCAGAGGTCATATATCAAAGTTGAACGGCTGTCATCGTACAGTTCCCCCCAGCCTGTACCATGGGAGTTGAAATCTCCCATGAGCAGCCGTGGCTCAGGCATAACCGAGCAGATGTGGGCGAGATCCCTGCGAGATATCGCAGTTCTCGGTGGAAGATATATGGAGGCAACACTGAGGGTTTTACCTCGGATTGTCACCTCACATGCGACGGCTTCGATGCCTGTCATCGGTTGAAAATCGACTCTGTAAAATGAGTGCTGCTTTTTGATCCCTAAAAGTACCCCTCCGTACGAGTCGGACCGATCAAGACGGATAATGTTGAAATCGGAAAAAGGTAAGGTTACATCGGGTGTCAGCCATGTTTCGGATAGCGCAAAAACATCGCATTGTAAATTGTTAATTAAAAATTTGAAAGAGTCTAATTTTGGTACGAGTCTAATTTTGGTACGAGGGGCATTTTAGAAGCCAACTGCTTCAAAAGAGGAGACACACAAGGAAGAAGTGCTTTGACAATGCTCTTCACTGAGTCAGAAGCATTAAAGAAGTTAAGGATGATGTCTACGATGCCAGAAAGCGTTAACATCGGAGCACCAAGAGATTGTTCCTGGTTCTCCGAATGCTGTCCCTCTGGTTGAGAAGTCGAAAAAATTGGGACATCTGGGATTTTTGATGTTCCCGGGAGCAAAGGAAAGTCTCGTTCATCTTGGATTTTGAATCCAGGAGGTGAACGTTTGTTACCTTTTTTAACACTCTTAGAATTTGTCACGGTGGGTTGGGGGTTACTGCTAGGCAGATTCCGAGGTTTTTTGGTGGGTCTCTGGAGCCTCACCCGTTTCCTCGTTTCACCCTTAAAAACAAAGGGAACCCCGTCCCCGACCTCAGAGTCAGAGCCCTGATCATCGAGAGACAAAGACGAGTAGATGTTGCGTGATTCAACGACCGGAGCAGCTTTTCTCAGCATTTCGGCGTAGCTGTTGTTGTGTTATTCTCGATCGGACGTATGTTTGCAGTGCCCGGAGCAAATTTATGTTTTTTTCGCTGTATTTAGTCATTTTATGACCTGAAAGTTGTCCAGCCGTTATTATTGTGCCTAGGAATCACTGCTGCTACACAATTTAAGTTGACTCGAATACTCGCTTGCAGTAAAATATAAACGAAAATCAGCCATCGATTCACGAAACAGCAATATGGATAAAACTTGTCCGAAGTGCAAAATTGAATGCAAAGCAGAGCAAACCTTTGTTATATGCGAAGCCTTTTGTGTGGGAATGAGTTGTTTCCATGTGAGGTGTGTCGGTCTGTCCGACGATGAGGGGAAGGCTTGCTCTCTTTCTAAGCGAAATATTGCCTGGATGTGTGGCGACTGTAAAGATCTGATCGAGAATTTGAAATTCCGAGCTACTGTCAACAAAGTGCGATCGATTCAACAACCGCTTGAAACCAGAGTCGAACAACTGAAGGCAGAAGTTGAAAAAATTGGGACTCGCATGGATGAATTGTTAGAAACTACGAAATGCCGAAATAATACCAAGGAGATAATTCCAGTCGAAATTGTAGAAGAACCGAAGAGCTCGTTCAGCAGAAGCATATCACCGTTGTCATCTACCAGGCTGTCTAAAAACCAGGAAACAGGACCTCGTTATATCTCCGATTCGCCGTTGCAGCTACATGTTTCAAATATATCCAATGACGTCACCGAAGAAGAAGTATTGCAGATGGTTACTGATGCTATCGGAGTGGAGGAAGTGCTCAGTATTGAATGTTTAGTACCGAAATGGAAGGATAGATCTACGCTTGATTTCATCTCATTCAAAGTTAAAATAGACGAAAACTACCGTAGGGTCGCTCTAAAAAGATCAAATTGGCCGAAGGAAGTGCGATGTAGAGAGTTTATTGAGTTTGGTAACACAACTTGGACACCGTTGCGGCTGTAAGAGGAAAAACATCCGGAATTTATCTTTCATTGAATTTGTTTGTTCGTTTGAGTTGATCTATATATATTGCAAGTTGATTTCGATTAAATGTAATGTGTTATTATTTGTTGCATTATTATATGCCTAGCAGGCTTATTACTCTATGATGATTAAATATGCAGATGTAAATTACTTTTAAGTCACATCATTGGGGCAATAAATGCCTGTTGATGTTTATCTACATAAATGAGCTTCGCCTTGAACGCTGCTGCAACGATCGTTTTTGATGTTGTTTTCGCTGTATGTACTTCGGGCAAACATTGAGATCGTGTGGACGGTCGCTACCACAATAAACAGACTTGGGCGGCGTTTTACACGCACCGTCCACATGTCTCTCCCCGCATGTTGCACAGCAAGGTTTATTGCTGCAGTACTGGGCGGTGTGGCCCAGCTGCTTGCAATTGATGCAATTCATTACCTTCGGTACATACAGCCTCACAGGTAGCCGAAGTTTGCCAATCACCAGCAGATCTGGTAATGCAGATCCGGAGAAGGTCACAGAAAATTCTTCAGATGGTGTGTAAACCTTCTTCTCGCCCTCTTGGGATACCGAATGCAGTTGCCGGCAATCCAGTATCTGGACAGGAGGTAGAGAAGGGTTATGGAAACGACCACAGCCTTGCATGATCGTTTCGCAGGTCAAAGATGCGTCCGCGACCTTCCCCGAAATCTCAATCGACGCGCTCGGAAGGTAGACAAAATACTCAAGAGTAAACAACTCGCAGGCCACAATCTCATTAGCGTGTTTTCGGTCGCCTACTGTCACCCGAAGCTTAGCTGTACCGACCATGTCAATGGAGACGACGAAAGAATACCGCTTAGTCAGATCCTTGCTGATTTGAACGGTGTTCAAACGTTTGCCTTTGGGTCGGAAGAAAACAACATAAGGCCCGCCAGAGTCGGGAGGGTAGGCCTTGAGGCGAGGGGACGTCGAAACAGATTTACTGTTGGTGTCCATCGGAGAAGCACCAGGGTGAAGGGGGGCAAAGGGGTTAGCATTTAAATCGCCTTGTTGGCTCGAGCAATCCGATGCCAATAACAAAGCTTCGTTGATGCGGTACGATGTACCCCCGCCATCATCATCATCGCCCATTGTGGCAGCTAACTACCACCACGGGGCACTCAAAAATCTTAAACTAACACTTATCACGGGGACGAAATAATCAAAAAAAAAACAAGGGACAAAATTAACTGTACAGGGAAAGTGAGGAAAAAAAAGAGAAAAAAAACTGCTTATATACCAAATTAAATCTAATCAAAGAGTCAGTGGAGAGGGGGGAACAACGAGGGGTAACTTTGAATACTTATGCTGTTTTTCTTTTTTTACCTGGGTTGGAACTGGATTGGCGGAAAATGTGTAAACAAACAACGTCAAACAAACTTTAGTACAAGCGAAACCGAAATCGGGTTGGGGTTGAAACTGTGATCTGATCCAGTTCCAACCCAGGTTGGAACTGGATAATAAAGAAAAACGGCATTAGCTTTGTGCTATGTTTTCCCACAGA
>NC_085136.1:170854086-170879086 GCF_035046485.1 Aedes albopictus
GCCATACATCAGCATCACCGTGCTCATCATTCTACCATGGACAGGGTAGAAGAGTGAAAGAAGCACGCAAGCAACCAGTTCGATGAAGAAGAATAGAATAGAATACATTTAGGCGCTGTACAATGTGGAAGTGCAGCGTCCAATTGGAATCGCTCACGTAATACCCTAGTGGATAAAAGAGCTGTAATGTAAATTAGGTTAAGTGATTAAGAATAAAAAGAAAGTTGTTCACATTGTCATGATGATTCAAACTGCCCTCGGACGCATAAATGTCACATGTTACAATAGAAAAACTCGAGAAAATACATTTGAAGTTTCAAAATAAAGTTTGGCTGAGGTCGCATTTAATTTTTTTATTTTTAATGAATGTAATTGGTTTATATCCAAGGAAAGATTCCACCAAAACAAGCCTATGGTAAAAAATCCACAGTAATTTGAGTTGAGTCCTCAAAACAAACTTTTTGTAATATGTAATATTGTAATATGTATAGCTTCGAAAGTTTCCTTAAATAACCTTATATAATTCTTTCAAAAATTCTTTCACGATTCGCTGTTTTTGCACTTAAATATTGCACGATTCTCCGGGATGTTAAAAAAATCAGCCCAAGAAAGATCTGGTCTCTCTGCTAGGTTTTTACCTCGACTATATTATACTCATTCCCTTGTTTGACTTCGATAAATCATCGAAGAAATTTCTGCAGAAAATCTGAAAACGATTTGTTGTTTCACTAGAATTATCTCTAGATTATTCAAACAAATTCCACAGATAATTTTGCCTGGACTTTAGAAGAAAACGTATCATCTAGTTTCAACGAAAATATTTTATGAAGTCCTGCAGAAATTATGAATTGTTTGCCCATTTTCCTCAATTATATGCTTCTGTAAATTCTACGAATTTTTCCCATAATTTAATCGAAAATGCGTCAAATATTTGCTCAGGTCAGTTGAATATTATATACCAATACAGTATTCTTAAGGTATTACTCCAGAAAATTCGAAAAAGATGCGCACTACATTTTCCGTCTTCACATATTTCACATGTTTTGTAAACAATCTGTACAAAATCTGCTACTATAAATGTTGAACATGGCTATCAATTTCAGTAATACTACCAGCACAATCTAGCAACAGCTTATGCCGTTTTTCTTTTTGATCCAGTTCCAACCTGGGTTGGAACTGGCTGAGATCACAGTTTCAACCCCAACCCGACTTCGGTTTCGCTTGTACTAAAGTTTGTTTGACGTTGTTTGTTTACATATTTTCCGCCAATCCAGTTCCAACCCAGGTTAAAAAAGAAAAACGGCATTAGAATAAATCCTTAGATTCCATATTCTAATATTCTGCCTGTTGATTAAGTTAGAAAAGTGAATATTAAGCCAAAAAATCAGTTATTCTATTTACAAGAATTTCAATCAAAAGCTTGGTTTTCGTAGAAAATAAATACACAATAACATTGGATGAAAAATGGCAACATTGATAAGGAAGTATATATCTTTTATGTTGATATTTCTCGGTGAACGAATAAAACAATATGAGATTTTTTCTAAACTCAAGGACCCGATCCCAACATAAAAATGTGGTGTTTTCGGTACCATGTGGAACAGGGGATGGAAAGGTGTACATCGGGCAGACGGGGAGAAAACTGGACACGAGAATCAACGAACAAAAAAAGGACGTGAAACGGAAAGACAACAGGACTGGATTGACGCACCACACACTATGTGACGGCCATGTGTTCAATTTTGACGAGACGAAAATAACCGAACGCATCGCCGACCAGGAGAGCAGAGTCAAGCTGGCAGAGGAAACTAATACAGTGAACCTCCAGCGCGAGTGTGGATTGTTCAACACGAACTACAATGCGTTAGTGTTTAACCCCACGTCTCCACTAGACAGAAATGTCTTGCCATTTTGCTGCCAGAAAGAGAAAACGTAACAGAAATGATCAACACTGGTGCTTTCCATGCAAACAGCGAGAGAACATTTCTGTCATGACACATCTGTCCAGCAAAATGGCAAGACATTTCTGTCTAGTGGAGACGTCGGGTAAGCTACGACAAGTGACGGACAACGATAGACGACGAAGAGGAAACGAGAGAGGACGCGCACCACAACCGCAAAGTACCCTACTAGACAGTGGTACGTGATTTCCCACCTGGATGGGAGGTAGCATCATCTGCGGCGATCGAATTGTGAGTTGTGGGATGAAAAAATGAAAAATCTTGTATTGATAAAGATAGTTTCAACTGAAAAGCCATGTTTTAGAAGAACACATTAAGGGTATTCACCAAACAGATTAATTGACTACGTAAGCCATGATTATCTGATTATTTGAAATATTTCATGAAATTGCCAATGAAATTATCCAAGATTGCCTTGGTGATCGCGACGTTTAATCAGTTTACGCTGTTTAGTAAGTCCCCCTATTGTATTTTTTCAGTTTTCGGGATATCCCGGGAATTTCGTAAAAATATCCCGGGATTCGGGATTTTACAGATCCCGGGATATCCTGGGAAATCCCGGGCAAGACCCTCTAATTTGAATTATCCGTTGAAAAGTGAAACAATGGGAAGTGAGTAGAGTGAGACGTCTGTTTGTCTGTGTTTTTTTTTTGTTCTCAAGCTGGTTTTACACACTTAATATTATGATGTATAAAGAGAATAAGGCAATCCATGACGACTTTTCGCGATGGGGGTGACAGCCAAAAGTGTAAACACAGTGTGAGTACAACTTAACAAAGTTTCGTCAAGTGTCGCCGGTGTTTAACAAATTCCTTTGTGTTGAACTGTCACCCCGATCATCGGATGTCAAAAATACATCGTAAGCAAACGAAAAATCAGCTGATCGCTGATGTTTAAAAAACATGTCTACATACTTTTACAAATATTCAAACTTTTCGTTATTTTCACGCGCCTCAAGATATATAACCCCTTATTCCTCTATCATCCAAATTTTTGGTTTTGATCTAAATATCATTGTTCGTCATCTGAAATCGATTCGAACATGTTTTGGAAGAGGATAATTATTGTTTTTATTTTATTTTTTGAACATCCCTTTACTTCTATATTTTTCCTTTTACTTTTTTTCCTCCCTATATGGGTTAGGGAGCATCCATAAATGACGTAGCATTTTCAGGCTATGTTTTACATCCCCCCTCCTTTTCAAGTCTATATTTCCATACCTATTAGGGGCTGTTCATAAACCACGTAGACCAAAATTTGGCCATCTCAGACCCCCCCCCTCCCCCCTCGTAGACTTTTGTCCATACAAAAATTTTGAATTTTGTATGGAGCGTAGACTTTGACCAGACCCCCCCCCTCCCCCCAAAAAGTCTACGTGGTTTTGTAACCTGTCGGTTACATCCTCAGATTTTTGTGTTTGTATGAGCCGAATGTTGGCAGAAATTTCATGTTTTTTTAATGTAAATGTCAGAAGGTCCCACACGACTGAGAGGGTTACTCCGCTACCAATATTAAAACCTAGCATTACTGAAGGGGTAGAACATGGCCATCGTTATTTTCATGTTTATGGGTGTCATGGCCGTGGATTTTGTCCCATGGGCGCTGCCATCTTCCAAATTGAAGATTTTTTGGCAGAAGTATTCAGGCGTCCGTGTGAGTCATATCGATCTTCGTGATTGTTGAAAAGTAGTGTCCGCGGTGGTTTTTCTACCACCCCTCCCCCCTTTTATGGAGGGATACCGGGATTGCGGCCTACTCCCGTTCAGGTAAATTGGTCCCTAATCGAAAATCTCCGACCATCCTGACGGAACAATATATTTCCTCTAGGACCTCTTGCCGTATTTTAAAATACGGTCCTCACACGGGTCGGCTCGGAAGTCAAAATGGCTTCCGAGTCTAAATGCCAAGGACACCCCGTCGTCCGATTCCGGACGAATCCCTCGGGCCTCCGGCCCTAATTACCCAGGAGGGCCTCTCTCGGCACGGTCACTCCGGTCTCGTCCTGGGCCGTGCCGATTTTGTCAACGAGAGGAGACGCCTGCATTCGCCTACGACCCCAGCAAAGCCGCTGGACAGATTCCGATGCCATTTCGGACCAATGGACATCCCCGAGCCGCCCCGCGGCGAGATTCCGGCCCCACGGTAGGGCTATCGCAATCGTGCGTAACCGTGTGGGCCAACGTCGGAGTACAACAGTGAGTAAAAGAACGATCGATCGCCTCTCATACACTCCACACCAAATGTGAACCCCACACCCACACGCCACAGGATAGGGCAAATAAATGTTGTTGAAAGAACATGAAAATTCCGGAGTTTCCATACTTTGTCCGCGTCCCCTTGATCACCCAGTAGTAAGCCGACTCTGAGACCCAGCTCGAGGAGTTTCTTGCTGCTGCTAGCTTGTACGGGTAAGTAGTTGGCAGGCAGCTAGTTACAGATGGCGCCCAACTAAAGTTTTCGCGAACGGTGATCAAGGTGGTTTCGTAAAGTATGAAAATCTACACGGATTTTCCGACTGGTGGTGGGAGGGATCCGTACTTCGTACGTATACTCAAACCGACATTAAAAACAAATCCGATAAAAACTTGTAAAAGTTCGGAAGTTTTGCATTCCAAAATAAGAGGTCCTGAACGGACACACCACCAAAATTTATCTCGTTTCAAACATTTTAATTTGTACGTGATCGTCAAATCCATGTTGAAACTTTTAATCATAATATTTCTATACATACTTACCAAATGTGATGCTTACCTGTGATACTAGTTTATAAAATTTACACTTAGTCAGCTCACTTATACTTACCATTCACTGTGATACACGGATTTACGCGAAATACTGACATTGACAGATTTCTCAAATTTTTCTACACCCTATTTACCCTCCAAGCCAAATGGGCCTGAGAGGGTTAAACAAATTTACACACTTTATTTACAATTGTTTTACCTTAATGCTAAACAACCGGGATCACAAGCCGGACCACGTCGGAGGAACTTCGCGTTGTCGAGGGATTACTACATTCTTGCCCTCGGAACAGCCTTTCGAACTCCCCGGCTGGCCGCAACACGTAGATCTCCGGAAGCTTAAGGGCCGATTGTCCTGAAAAGAAAAGTAAGGCAATCGTTAATCAATTTGCAGGTACAATGAAATTTTCAATGATGAGATTCATTGAGACCTTAATTGATTACGGGGAAAACCACCCCCACTCGCATGAGTACAAGTTTGACTTGACTCATTGACCGACAATTTCTGTCATTTCTCGCAGTAAAAGTGATCGTTGAGGGATAAATCGACCGACCTGATCCTCTTTCAGATCACTTACTGCAATAAGAATGACCGAATTGCCCACTTGTCACTTCGTGACAATTTCACGATTATGTCCAAATGATCATTCATTTTAACCCGTAATTATATGCACTACACTTACCTTATTTCCATCTTGAGAAATCAAGATGAGATTGAAGGCCATTCCCTGATTTGTTTTGGGTAACTGCAGGCCATCTTTTCCAAAAAAAGATCGCGACCTAGCAGCATCACCCTAACTGACTCCAGTCAAATCACCTATACAAAGACAAAAAAATGAATGGAAATGCATTCGTTATGTTTATTTCATTCGTACTTACCAATCACTAGTTCTTCTGAAAACGATCTTACTATTCGTGATCACAACACAATTTTGTCAACAAAACATAACATAACCATAGTGTTTATGTCGGTATGTTATCATTTTGACAGAAACATGACAGATTCCAATCTGTCACTCGATGATCGACTGTCGATCATCAGTGATCGTTTTGCCCGCCGGTAAATCTCGCCCGCGCGAGGGGTACCGCGATGTAAGATCGAAAGCGATCTAATTGGGTTCTTTAGGGGTATTCAGATTATTGCATTATCGGAATCTCCGTCCAAAAATTAGTCGAAATCCAAAATTTCATCATTTTTGGTGCCCCGGAACTATTTTTAAAATGCATTTAAAGTTTGTATGGCGAAAATTTTTTGTTCGGGGTGAACTGTCACTTTATCGATTGAACTGTCATTCTATCCACGGAAATTAAAACTGTTTTGTTTATTTAACCATCAAAACAAAGGAATTGGAACGCAATAAAATCACCTGATACTCAGAAAAATGAGCTCTTTCGATTAGGCCAAAGAAAATGGCAATATTTAATTCACTAAACAACCCAATTGTAAATAATGTGCAAAGTGTAAATAAGGTTCTAAAATAAGTTTGCTGCAGCATTGTAAATATAATTATTTGTTCGTTTACCCAAGTTACGGGATATTTTTTAATATTTATTTAAACTGTTTATGGTAGTAGTGCATGTTTTAAAATTTATTTTTATTTATTATTTTAATTTGTATGTATAGTTTCATTATGGTTACGCGCGTTTATAATTACATTTTAAATTGGAAATTGTTTGTCTATTTGTATTGTATTGTTTGAGCCGAAGATGGGTTTGGAAACAAACAAAAAAATGCAAAACCACTTCGTACTTTACATTTTTTTCATCGGAGGAGTGGATAATGTAACCTGTCGGTTACATCCTCAGATTTTTGTGTTTGTATGAGCCGAATGTTGGCAGAAATTTCATGTTTTTTTAATGTAAATGTCAGAAGGTCCCACACGACTGAGAGGGTTACTCCGCTACCAATATTAAAACCTAGCATTACTGAAGGGGTAGAACATGGCCATCGTTATTTTCATGTTTATGGGTGTCATGGCCGTGGATTTTGTCCCATGGGCGCTGCCATCTTCCAAATTGAAGATTTTTTGGCAGAAGTATTCAGGCGTCCGTGTGAGTCATATCGATCTTCGTGATTGTTGAAAAGTAGTGTCCGCGGTGGTTTTTCTACCACCCCTCCCCCCTTTTATGGAGGGATACCGGGATTGCGGCCTACTCCCGTTCAGGTAATTTGGTCCCTAATCGAAAATCTCCGACCATCCTGACGGAACAATATATTTCCTCTAGGACCTCTTGCCGTATTTTAAAATACGGTCCTCACACGGGTCGGCTCGGAAGTCAAAATGGCTTCCGAGTCTAAATGCCAAGGACACCCCGTCGTCCGATTCCGGACGAATCCCTCGGGCCTCCGGCCCTAATTACCCAGGAGGGCCTCTCTCGGCACGGTCACTCCGGTCTCGTCCTGGGCCGTGCCGATTTTGTCAACGAGAGGAGACGCCTGCATTCGCCTACGACCCCAGCAAAGCCGCTGGACAGATTCCGATGCCATTTCGGACCAATGGACATCCCCGAGCCGCCCCGCGGCGAGATTCCGGCCCCACGGTAGGGCTATCGCAATCGTGCGTAACCGTGTGGGCCAACGTCGGAGTACAACAGTGAGTAAAAGAACGATCGATCGCCTCTCATACACTCCACACCAAATGTGAACCCCACACCCACACGCCACAGGATAGGGCAAATAAATGTTGTTGAAAGAACATGAAAATTCCGGAGTTTCCATACTTTGTCCGCGTCCCCTTGATCACCCAGTAGTAAGCCGACTCTGAGACCCAGCTCGAGGAGTTTCTTGCTGCTGCTAGCTTGTACGGGTAAGTAGTTGGCAGGCAGCTAGTTACAGTTTATGAACGGCCCCTTACATGGCTCGTACCAAAACCAGAGACTCCTTCCTCCCCCAAAAATGCTACGTCAATTATGAATGTTTTTTTACCAATTATTTGAGACGTAAACATTTTCACATTTTGTGAATATTTTCAAAGTATTTATTTTTTAAATTTTCATATGACAAAAAAAATCCGTGTAGCATTTGGAACAATAATTCTAGTGTTTTCCATTCTTGTAAACTCTTTTATGGTGATAGAATGTAAAAAGAAGGCTTAAATAGTGTATGTGTGCCATCAGTAATCTCACGCTCCCATATGCATCCTATTCGAAAACAAGCGATTACGGCACCGATTGATTCCGTTCCTTTTGTTTTCATGAATGCTTACTTCTAATAAAAACACAAAAATAAGAAATAAAACAATGCTTCAATCCTTTTTTTTTCGTAGGATGAAAATTGGAGCCACATGCTTAATAAGGGAACCAATACCCTATGTAAATATCAATGTCAATTTTTAGATGATTTTTCAATAGGTCAAATACGCTCCAGAAGACATCAAAAACCATTTCATTCCAAAATTATCAGTCAAAAATTTAAAAATTTGATTACCCTACAAAGAAAGAATACAAAAATGATATACCCCGTCTTAAAGCGGCGTTTGGCATTAGAGAATTAGGGTATGTGTTCCATCATTAATCTCACGCTCCCATATTCATCCTATTCGAAAACATGCGATTAGGGTAGGTAATCAAAATTTGCACCAAATTGCGGCTTTCTGAAGCAGTGCAAATTTTAAGTGATTTTTTCTCCCACATGGAAAAAATTTACTACGGCAAAATCGTATGTACATGACAGCCACGGGTATAAGCTTTCTGTTAAATGGAAAAAAGTTTGTATTTGTACCGAATTTCATTGAAATATTTGATGTTTCATCAACAATGATTTTATTCTTAATTTGAACCATCGTAATCATAATTTGAACCAATTTTAATCTTAATTTGAACTACTGGCGGCAGCAGCTCGAGCAACTCACAAAACAGCCAATTCCAGCCAGCCAGCATGCATGCTAAATTTTTGGGAATTTTTCATCCCCAAGAGTAAACAAAGCAACCACTAGCGCAATCTACAGGCCAATACTAGAAGCCAGTGCTGCAATTTTTCGACAGGCCTTTATGATAGCGATATTTTGCTTTTTTCATTTTCTTTGTTTTGGTTTTCCTGTCAATGTTGCTTTCCGATCAGCAACACGGGAGCGAAATGAAATAGGTACTCACACTCGCACGCAGCGTGCTGAAAGCGAGAGCTGACAGGGCTAAATTTCCATTCAATTTTCTGTAGTTGAGTGTTTTCACCCGTGGTAACGTATAGGGCACTCACTCTCACAAGCCACCGCTTGAGAAGAATGGCCTTTCAACATGAGTAGTGTGTGGATGATTGGGAATTGATCTTGTTGGGTCGCTCACGAATGGAGCTCTCGGACTCTGTCAGTTCTCACATCGAGGAACTGAAAACGACCGCCGCAGCCATTCATTTTCGGCTGAAAAACAGGCACTGAGACAGATATTTTGCAGGACTGACTAGAAGCTCACCTTTGTTTACTAGTTCAAATTTAGATTACAAATGGTTCAACTTAAGATAACATTCTCCAAGTAAGAATCACTTAAATTTGATAATTTTATGACAAATAATGCGGAATATTATTCGGTTGGTCGATTCTACGATAAATAAGCTTTCATTTGACGTGTTCACATATTGCGTGTGATACAATGCATGAGCTGTACGAGTGCACCGAAAATGTGCTTTCTGTTGGGGGAAATGGGTGAAATCACAGTGATTTTTCAATTGCCTGTTTTCCATGACAAAAACGCTTTTTTCAATGCTTTTAAAGTCCAGGTTATCAGGTTATATTACGGAAAGCTGTTTAACATCTTTTTCGGGACAATATTTGCCTAAAAAGTACTCCGTTTTAATGAATATTGAAATAGTTCAAATTAAGATTACAATTTGACTAGTTCAAAGTTTGATTTCTTACCCTACGGCACCGATTGATTCCGTTCTTTTTGTTTTCATGGGTGCTCACTTCTAACAAAAAATACAAAAATAAGAAACAAAACAAACAGCGCTTATATCTTTTGTTTTGCGTAGGATGAAAATGGGAGCTACATGCTTAAGAAGGGAACCAATACCCTAAACATGGGAGACTATTATTTCTAAAAATGGATACCTCCTCCTCTTCAATTCAGGACATCACAGTGTAGGTTTTGTAATCAACCATGAACCTATTTGAATTAATTCATGCTCAATTTCCTTTAGCCAAATTTACCATTCTTGACCTTTCTCACCTCAAACCTGCCCAACTTCTATTCGCATCAATGAAAAAAGGTTGTGTCGTCTTGAAAGATACTCCTGTGTCTGGTATGCGGAGGAACTAATTAGACCCAATCTGTCTATCCGGTTTTCCTTCATTCGGTCAACTGTTGCTTCTTATGTAAACATGATGTGATGATATCAATGATAAAGTTTTAAACTACGGTTAACCACTCTAGACACTACCCTTCGGTGTTGGCCGAAACACCTTCCTTTCGAAGAGGAATGATTATTTATGCGTTTCAGTTGACCCATTTCACACATTGTACCCAAACAAATACTTAAATTTACACTCCTGACAGTGCCAGTGGCCCGAATGTGGCCTCGATTTTTCCTACAGAACAAGCCACAATTCTCACATATGTCTCGCCGCCTTCCACAAAAATTTCCCCGCACAGACGTACATAATTTGAGAAAGTTTTCCTCCCGCATGTATCATCGTCGTCGGATGGGGTTCGCCTTTTTATGTACAAGTCCTCTATATTCAAAGACCGGGGTGCTTTTTTCATTCTCCGGTTACCCTCTTATGCGGATTTTTCACCGTGTGTAAGCACATAGCTCGGTATCCGCCAAGATATAAAAAAGACTTTCACTTTCCTTTTCCATTCTTATCTTCGGTTATTTCCTTAGAAAAGCGTGGAAATTCGTCGGTCGGTTCGCATTGCCCTGTGAAGGTAAATACATAGCAAGAGTAAGGCACTCTGCGTTTGTTTGTGTATGTGTGTACGTGCAATCCTACATGTAAGAACGACACCACAAATGCCACCGGTTGCTGTCGGCGACAGCGAAGGACCTGTCCTGGTCTCTGGCCTGCAATGCCCGGGTAAATTTTTGCTGTATGTACGTACACACACGTTATGCTTTGCCGAGTCACGCCGCTTCCTGCAAGCGTGAAAACAAGGTTGAGTCCTGGAAAACAAATATCCCTAACAGGGTTGTTTGTGCAGACTTGACTGAACCGAATGTTCAGGCAGTGTGAATGTACAGTCAAGGCGCCAATCACCGTGGATCTAAGAGGATTCGGGGCGAATAAGCGCTGTAATTTGACACCAATCTTATAAACATTGTTGGTGCCGCTGTTAATTTTGCCTTCATTACAGGTTAAAATGAAAGTAATATCCACAAATGTAGAACATTTTTCACAAAACTTGGTGATATAGTAATATTAGTAGAAGGTAGTAAGGTCGCCTGATTCCGTGGTAGGTCACCATTCACCGTGGCAGTAGGTACCCATTCACCGTGTATCAGATATTTTATTCTTTTCTGTTTAAAAATGATCAAAACAACCCAGCCAAGGGAATTTCCATTTTTTTTATATTCATTTCAAGTAATAACTTGCAAGATTTAATAAGAAAAACGAATGTTCAAATTTTAAAATTTTTCTACTTATTTGGGACAATATGGGGCACGGTGAATGGAGACCATCGATTTTTAGGGTTCCCATTTACCGTGCCCTTTTGTTCCAATTAAAAAGTACGAGTAAACGTACTTTCTTGTTAAACCTGCTTCGGTAATGCAAAATACGTACCTGATATGTGAATTTAATTGCTACTTGGTGGAATAAAAACGTTACTACATTTTGTTTATCGCTTAAATCACCTTAGCGCAGTTTTCGTTTTTTGACCATGAATGCAGTGAACGAGCAAAAAACGGCTTCATGTAAACACACTTTAATGTCAAAATGATACTTTAAAAAGTTTCTAATGAGCTTTTCGACATGTTAACAATTCATTAGTGTTGTACTTGTGAAATTGCAGGGAAATTGTCATACCATTCAATCGTAATATGGAAATAATAAAAAAAAATATTCGAAGGCACACGGTGAATGGAGCCCCCACGGTGACTGGCGACTTGACGGTAATTTGGCTTGCCATATCCATACATCCGTAAGTTACAAGCCGGTCGTATTTGGGTCGTATCTTTTGAAAATCTCTCGTCATTAATTGCTTCGTAGTCCACGTCGAGTTCCACATGATCTATCAGATTGCTTATCTCGCAGTTCTGCATACCATAGTATGCATAGTATGTTTTATAAATATTATAAGCCTTTTGGGGAAACCGTTTTTCACATCACTGCCCGATCTTTGTTATCGTATGCCACCTTAAATCGACGAACAGGCGATGCCTGGGGATCTGATATGCGAGAAATGATCTTCCGTGCGGTATGGGACCGGCCGTCACTGAAGCCAGCCTGATAATTTTCCACGTCATCATTCGTTATTGGTGTTAGCCGATGGAAAATGTTTAACAGTAGCGCTCTAGGGCATCGCTCGGAAGTTCTAGCACTGCAATCTCTCGTATTTTAGTAGGCACTTAAATTAACCCGGTCCTTTCACTTCTCCAGTGGCTGATCCGTTTCCAGGATCCTGGCAGCCAGCCCATGCAGAGAAATGGCCAGTATTGCTGTTGTTGAAGGTATCCAGAACTTCACACAGTGAGGGAATTACTTACAAACGTAGTAATTTCTTCCACTATCTTTATCCTCCCTGGCTTCGTTACCTTTGCAACCACGTCTCGCCATTCCTCAAACGCTTCTTCAATCTTATCTCGTTGATCTGTTAATCTGCTATTTTCGGCTCATTGCGTGAGCTGAGCTGAGAACTGCCGTGTTCCTTGTGAATGATGTAGCAGTTCTATTTCCTCGCATTCTGCCTCTTCCAAGCAGCATTTCTTCGTCCTTCGAAAGCGTTAGGTTCTCTGTTTCCCCTTTCGCTTCTAACATTCTACGTTCTGCCGATTTCTGTGTTACAGAATGCCCTCCTTGCATTTTTCATATTCAAGATTCGTTAGATGATGCTCTTGGCTGCATCGTTTGTGGCTGCTGTAACTGTGACAGTCGTGAAGAAGGGTTGCATCGAACTCACTCTTTTCACACATATTTCGCATCTCTACATGTCACATATTACGAGGTTTTCCCAGCTTGCTTTTTTTTGCGGTGCTCTAGTGGTATGCCTACCTTTACATTTTCTTGCAATAGATCCCGTTACCTTTTGTAGCGCTAAACACATGGTCCTTTAGTAGACCAGCGAATATGAGGGTGCTTCCGATATTGACTTGCAAATGTTGCAAATGTTTTTCAGCATACTTTCAAGCCTGGACACCAACACCATAACTTTCCGGTGAACTGTAGTGCACAATTCAGCTAAAATCCTTTTCTGGTACTCGAGCAAAAAAATCTTAACTGATACAGCAAATGGAATGTAATATATTAGGGGGATTCACTTAACAGCGTAAACTGATTAAACTGATTAAACGTTGCGATCACCAAGGCAATCTTTGATTATTTCGTTCGCAAAATCATGAAACATTTCAAATAAGCAGAAAATCATGGCTTACGCAGCAATTTAATCTGTTTAGTGAGTACCCCTATTAATAACTATTGATAACACAGCGCAACATTTTTTTGTCTCAAAAGCAAACTTATTTGTCTCCGAAGGATTTTGGGCCGCTGAATCCGAATCTGGGCTCAGATTTGCTCTAACACGTCACAATTTTGAGCTATACCTCAACTTATAGGGCAAAATATGCGATTTTGGGCTTTTTTGACTGCTAGCCATTAAGCAAGGTAATATTTTTTTTAAGCAATCAAAAGGTTAATTGGTCAATTAACATCTAAATTAACGACTTATGCAAAATATTTCGTTTTACCTAATCAAATTTGATAGATTTAAGCATTTTATGTTAGTATGAAAACTTGCATGCAATTTTTGGAGGATGACTTGTATGGGGAATATCGTACCTAACATAAATCGCTTAAAACTATCAAATTCGATTTGGTAAAACGAAATATTTTGCATAAGTCGTTAATTTAGATGTTAATTGACCAATTAACCTTTTGATTGCTTAAAAAAAATATTATCTTGCTTAATGGCTTGCAGTCAAAAAAGCCCAAAATCGCATATTATGCCCTATAAATTGAGGTATAGCTCAAAATTGTGACGTGTTAGAGCTAATCTGAGCCCGGATTCGGATTCAGCGGCCCAAAATCCTTCGTAGACACATTAGTTTGCTCTTGAGACAGACAAAAAGTTATTTTTTGTTACGCTGTGTAATAACTTAAATTTATTTTACTAAATTATGATGATATTGTACACCTAGTTTTATGCTGATGAATACTGATTGAGATGCAAATAGAAGAAATAAAAAAAAGTAATAAAGGATTTTTGGCATGCAAATATAATCCAACTTCGAAAAAAATTAACACCTCTTTCTATCTGGTTACCTTATAAGACTTTCTTATGATTCTAAAATGATGTTCAAATGACTCTGACAAGATTTTAATATTTTTTAAATAAGACTTTCGTGTATCGATTTCAATACCCTTCCCTACTTCTGCAGTACTGTGACGTAATCAAACTAGACGGCTAGCGAGGATACTCGTGATAAGTGAGCAGCCTTGGCGGACGAAAAATCACCGTATTTGTTTCGACTGTCCGTCCGCACATTATGTATGCAGACACATGTATAAGACGGTCTGTCAACAGACTTTGACTTCATTTATCTTCTGCATCGCTGGGGTCGTACATAAAGAAATGCGTCCTATATAGCAAATTTGTCCCAGTTCTGATGCCCGCCAGTGATACCATACGCACCACGTGGTGGCCGATTCCTTGGCGGACACTTCTTGGTAGCCAAAATTGTTTGGTTACTAAGTAGGATCCTGCCAGCTGTTTATGAAGAAAGACGGCACAAGCGAAGCCGGGCGGTTGCACATTTGGGCCCTGTTTGTATATAACACCTTGACCTACCCTGAAAACACTTTATCTGCGAAGGTCTTTGAGATTGGTGTTCAACTTGCCTTGACGTTTTGGGTATATTGCACCCCAGCATCACGATACAGTATATATACACATGTTGAATTCGAAAACGTCTTGTCTGTGATTCAAAATCTGTTTGATACACTGCCGTGTGCAGCATAGTAGTCCCATGCTCTAAGGCAGTGATCCTCAGCCTAACTGTCTTTGCGAGCCAAAATTTGAATTTTGAAAAGAGACTGCGGGCCGCAAGTCATTTCAAAATAAACTATATTCAGTATTCATCAAGTGTGGTATATCATATTTCGAGCTACACATCCATTTGTTTAAATTTTTCAATGTTTTATAATATTGATCAGAAAGCTTGAACAAAGTATCCACTTGCGTGAAACTCGGAACTATAAGGAAGTTTCAACTGGAAATCTCGGAGCATTTTGGAGTGATCTAATAAAAAAGAGAGAATTCTGGAATTCATTGTAAAATCTCTTGAGTCAATTTTGACAAATTTTTGAAAAAGTTTGACACCACAGCTTCAGAATTGTCTACAAAGTTCATCGAACCGTTATTTTTTTAAAAAAAAAGGAACACTTCGCAAACTTTTTTGTGATTTCTAGTAAATCTTGAGAAATTTCCGAAGGAATCTCTGAAAGATTCTTAGGTGGAATTGTTAGGTTAAGATAGAGGTGGACTTCAAAAAAGATTTTTCTCAATAATTGCAGGTATAATTCCAAATCAAACTTGTTGAAGAATTTCTGAGAATTTCTCTTGAACATTTTAGACAAGATCAACTAACTATGTGTTGGAAGTCAGAAGAGTTTTTCCAGTAAGTTCATCAAATGTTTGTGGAAGTTTTAGAAGTATTGCTAGGTGAATCTTGCTTGATCTATGAAATTTTTAGTGGAATTCCAAAAGCAACTTTTGGTTACTTTTTCTATTAAGAGAAATTGCAGGTATAAATTGTAGAAGTTTTTTTTTGAAAAGATTTTCGATAGAATGACTGAATACATCCTTGAATTTCATGAATAAATTTTATGAATAAAAGTTTTCCTTAAAACTAACAAAAATATGCTTAGAATATGTTCCAAAAGAATATTAGATGCAAGGAATTTCTTCAAAAATGTCGAAAGAAACGAAAGGAACATTTCTTTGTCTAATGAAATTAAATATCCCAAATATGAAATTAAATTAAATCCCAGTTTTATCAGAAATAAAAATACGAAATTGTATCAGCGAGCCACATCCTAATTGATTTCAAAAAGCAGTTCGCGTGCCGCACAAAACCTACTTCAGCGCCGCTGTTTGTTGATCACTGCTCTAAGGGAATCCCTATCAACATAGGACAACTATGCTGCACACGACAGTACAGTCACAATTTTCAACGGATTTGAAAAATTGTATAGCCAGTGCCAGCCCAAGACTGCTGGAGTGGTCAACCTGAATAAATAAACTGAATTCTGCACTAATATGTGGGTAAAATCAAAAGTTCTATGCTACTTCGAACAAATCTGATAAACAGTAATCAAATAAATTTAAAATTGAACGTATAATCGTCAAAGCACTCAAATCTTCGATTCAATGTTTGGAAAATAGAGTTTTTCAGTATTAAACGCTAAAAAAATATTCCATGACTGTGAGGAAACTCACCGATTAGATTTGCGGTACCGTTCTGAAAAATTAGTAAATTTGTTTCAAAATATGGAAACATTCATACGGCGGAACACCGCCGAAAAATTGTGCACAAATGACGTACAGAGCATGGAATGTCGTATTTATGGAACATTCATTTTTTTGGAATAATAAACTTAGGGTGAGACTGAGGGGACTTGTTCTCTGGGAAGAGCCCCGGATGTTTTCTCTGAATCTAAAACACTTTTGCTCTAGATTTTTTTTTTTCAGTCCTTCGTAAATTTGTTTTAATGGTTTCGAAAATCTCAATTACATTGTGAAAATTTGGTTCAAACTCCGAACAATTCATAACTTGTAGCTTAGCAGCCATTCCATGCAAAAAAAAAAAAAAATAGACTCGAAAATAAAAGTTCTCCGATATTGCTCAAATTTGGTACGAATGATCTTTACCACAAATAACTAGACCCGTAATTATTTGTTTCGCCATTAGGGTGACCAATTTTATGATAGACTTTTTCTTAAACTCAAAATTAAAAATAATGCAAACAAACTTTAGTAAATGTCAATATTTTAAAATGGTCAAAATATCAGTTTCTTTATGATATTCACAATGTTGGACCACAACGACTATAGGGTAGGTAATCAAAATTTTAACCAAATTGCGGCTTTCTGAACCTGTGCAAATTTTAAGTGATTTTTTCTCCCACATGGAAATAATTTACTACGGCAAAATCATATGTACACGAAAGCCACGGGTATAAGCTTTCTGTTAAAAAGTTTATATTCGTACCGAATTTCATTGAAATATTCGATTTTTCATCAACAAGGATTTTAATCTTAATTTGAACCACCGTAATCATAATTTGAACCAATTTTATTCTTAATTTGAACTACTGACGGCAGCAGCTCGAGCAACTCACAAAACAGCCAATTCCATGCTAAACAATTGAAAATCACATGAATCTGCTAATTCTCATACCTATTTTTCATTAGACAGTGGAATCTTAACTAAGAATGTTCGAATTTTTTTAGGAATTTGGAAACTAAATTTGGAATTTTTCATCCCCCAAGAGTAAACAAAGCAACCACTAGCGCAATCTACAGGCCAACACTAGAAGCTCACCCCCGTTTACTAGTTCAAATTTAGAATACAAATGGTTCAACTTAAGATAACATTCTTCACGTAAGAATCACTTAAATTTGAGAATTTTATGACAAATAATGCGGAATATTATTCAGTTGATCGATTCTACGATAAATAAGCTTTCATTTGAGGTACTTACTTATTGCGTGTGATGCAATGCATGAGCTGTATGGGTGCACCGAAAATGGTCTTTCTCTGGGGGGAAATAGGTGGAATCACAGTGATTTTTCAATTGCTTATTTTCGATGGCAAAAACGCTTTTTTTTCAATGCTTTTAAAGCTTATGTTTCAGATTATATTACGGAAAACTGTTTAACATCTTTTTCGGGACAATATTTGCCCAAAAAGTACGTCATTTCAATGAATTTCAAAACAGTTCAAATTAAGATTACATTTTGACTAGTTCAAATTTTGATTTCTTACCCAATTTTTTTTAAACGTAAGTTTAACTGTTTTTACATAACATATCAAAAAAATAAAAATGTTCTTCAGGCTGTTGATCAGCTGTATTTTTTTTTAAATTCAAAGTTTTGTGCTAATATATGTATGGAATGACAATACGTTTTCATCACTTTAAAATACCGGTAATTTTTTTTTTTCATTTTTAATTTAGGCCATTACAAATATTTATTTCACTTTTTGTCCCACCACTCTTTGACTGGTCGACGGGGGGGATAAAAATAATAAAGCATTTAATTTGAAAAATATTAAGAACTCATCGGATTTGTTAAAGATTTTTGAGCAAGCCCCGAAATTTTGATAAATATTTTTTTATCTGCCCCCTAAAAATGCAAAGTTTAGCTAAAAATTTGTGAAGGGGGGAGAGACAAAAAGTCAAAATAAAATTTGTATCAGCCTTATAGGTACTGTAACAGTCATGGGCTACTAAATGAACTTCAGTAGGTAAAAAAAAATACCAGCGAATTCACCTGCTGCAGAGTGATAATCCTCCATGAAATTTTTGTTCCTTGTGAATTCCTCCATAAATTCCTTCTTATTTTCCTACGGAAATTTCTTCTCAGATTCCTCCCAGAGTTCTTTCTGACATTCATTTAGAAGCTCCTTCTGGAATTCCTACAGGTGTGTTCTTTCTGAGATTTGTCCATAGGTTCCTTAGAAGGACCCCCAGGAATTCCTACTGAAATTGCTCCAGCAGTTTATTCAGGTGTTCCTCCAGGAATTAGTTCTGGGTATCCTCAAGAAGTTTCTTCTTGGATTCGTCAGGAAGTTCCTCTAAGGATTTCTTGTTTTGAGAATTCCTTCAGCAGTTCCTTCTGGGAACAGCTTCTTCTGTGATTTTTCAAGTTTTTTTTGAATTTCTGCAGAAGCTCCTTCGAGAATCAGGAGTTCCTTCTCGGATACCTCCCGGAGATTCTTCTGGAATTCCTCCAAAATTTTCCAAGACCAGGAGTTGCTTCCGGGATTTATCCTAGAGTTCCTTCAAAGATTCTCCCTTCCGGAAAATTCACCCGTGATTTCTACCGGTATACTTTCAGAAGTTCCTTTCGAAATCAACTCCTTTTTTTCAGGATTTCTATAAAAGTCTTTTGAGATTTTTCAATTAATTTCTTCTGAGATTCCTCCTTTTGAAAATTCCGAGATTCCTCCAGGAGTTTCTTCCGGGGTTCTTCCAGGAATTCCTTCCTGGATTCTTCTAGGAGTCAGTAGTGTGCGGTAGTTCGGCAGCAGCAAAGTTTCGCGCGCTCGCTTTGCTAGATTTTTGCGATTTTTTTTCCTCTTCCCTCTGCGGGGCTCCGACGACGGGATGCCAAGCAGTCAGTAGTGTGCGGTAGTTCGGCAGCAGCAAAGTTTCGCGCGCTCGCTTTGCTAGATTTTTGCGATTTTTTTTCCTCTTCCCTCTGCGGGGCTCCGACGACGGGACGCCAAGCAGTCAGTAGTGTGCGGTAGTTCGGCAGCAGCAAAGTTTCGCGCGCTCGCTTTGCTAGATTTTTGCGATTTTTTTTTCCTCTTCCCTCTGCGGGGCTCCGACGACGGGATGCCAAGCAGTCAGTAGTGTGCGGTAGTTCGGCAGCAGCAAAGTTTCGCGCGCTCGCTTTGCTAGATTTTTGCGATTTTCTTTCCCCTTCTCTCAGCGGGGCTCCGACGACGGGACGCCAAGCAGTCAGTAGTGTGCGGTAGTTCGGCAGCAGCAAAGTTTCGCGCGCTCGCTTTGCTAGATTTTGCGATTTTTTTTTCCTCTTCCCTCTGCGGGGCTCCGACGACGGGATGCCAAGCAGTCAGTAGTGTGCGGTAGTTCGGCAGCAGCAAAGTTTCGCGCGCTCGCTTTGCTAGATTTTTGCGATTTTCTTTCCCCTTCTCTCTGCGGGGCTCCGACGACGGGACGCCAAGCAGTCAGTAGTGTGCGGTAGTTCGGCAGCAGCAAAGTTTCGCGCGCTCGCTTTGCTAGATTTTTGCGATTTTTTTTTCCTCTTCCCTCTGCGGGGCTCCGACGACGGGATGCCAAGCAGTCAGTAGTGTGCGGTAGTTCGGCAGCAGCAAAGTTTCGCGCGCTCGCTTTGCTAGATTTTTGCGATTTTTTTTCCTCTTCCCTCTGCGGGGCTCCGACGACGGGACGCCAAGCAGTCAGTAGTGTGCGGTAGTTCGGCAGCAGCAAAGTTTCGCGCGCTCGCTTTGCTAGATTTTTGCGATTTTCTTTCCCCTTCTCTCTGCGGGGCTCCGACGACGGGACGCCAAGCAGTCAGTAGTGTGCGGTAGTTCGGCAGCAGCAAAGTTTCGCGCGCTCGCTTTGCTAGATTTTTGCGATTTTTTTTCCTCTTCCCTCTGCGGGGCTCCGACGACGGGATGCCAAGCAGTCAGTAGTGTGCGGTAGTTCGGCAGCAGCAAAGTTTCGCGCGCTCGCTTTGCTAGATTTTTGCGATTTTTTTTCCTCTTCCCTCTGCGGGGCTCCGACGACGGGACGCCAAGCAGTCAGTAGTGTGCGGTAGTTCGGCAGCAGCAAAGTTTCGCGCGCTCGCTTTGCTAGATTTTTGCGATTTTTTTTTCCTCTTCCCTCTGCGGGGCTCCGACGACGGGATGCCAAGCAGTCAGTAGTGTGCGGTAGTTCGGCAGCAGCAAAGTTTCGCGCGCTCGCTTTGCTAGATTTTTGCGATTTTCTTTCCCCTTCTCTCTGCGGGGCTCCGACGACGGGACGCCAAGCAGTCAGTAGTGTGCGGTAGTTCGGCAGCAGCAAAGTTTCGCGCGCTCGCTTTGCTAGATTTTGCGATTTTTTTTTCCTCTTCCCTCTGCGGGGCTCCGACGACGGGATGCCAAGCAGTCAGTAGTGTGCGGTAGTTCGGCAGCAGCAAAGTTTCGCGCGCTCGCTTTGCTAGATTTTTGCGATTTTCTTTCCCCTTCTCTCTGCGGGGCTCCGACGACGGGACGCCAAGCAGTCAGTAGTGTGCGGTAGTTCGGCAGCAGCAAAGTTTCGCGCGCTCGCTTTGCTAGATTTTTGCGATTTTTTTTTCCTCTTCCCTCTGCGGGGCTCCGACGACGGGATGCCAAGCAGTCAGTAGTGTGCGGTAGTTCGGCAGCAGCAAAGTTTCGCGCGCTCGCTTTGCTAGATTTTTGCGATTTTTTTTCCTCTTCCCTCTGCGGGGCTCCGACGACGGGACGCCAAGCAGTCAGTAGTGTGCGGTAGTTCGGCAGCAGCAAAGTTTCGCGCGCTCGCTTTGCTAGATTTTTGCGATTTTTTTTTTCCTCTTCCCTCTGCGGGGCTCCGACGACGGGATGCCAAGCAGTCAGTAGTGTGCGGTAGTTCGGCAGCAGCAAAGTTTCGCGCGCTCGCTTTGCTAGATTTTTGCGATTTTCTTTCCCCTTCTCTCTGCGGGGCTCCGACGACGGGACGCCAAGCAGTCAGTAGTGTGCGGTAGTTCGGCAGCAGCAAAGTTTCGCGCGCTCGCTTTGCTAGATTTTGCGATTTTTTTTTCCTCTTCCCTCTGCGGGGCTCCGACGACGGGATGCCAAGCAGTCAGTAGTGTGCGGTAGTTCGGCAGCAGCAAAGTTTCGCGCGCTCGCTTTGCTAGATTTTTGCGATTTTCTTTCCCCTTCTCTCTGCGGGGCTCCGACGACGGGACGCCAAGCAGTCAGTAGTGTGCGGTAGTTCGGCAGCAGCAAAGTTTCGCGCGCTCGCTTTGCTAGATTTTTGCGATTTTTTTTCCTCTTCCCTCTGCGGGGCTCCGACGACGGGATGCCAAGCAGTCAGTAGTGTGCGGTAGTTCGGCAGCAGCAAAGTTTCGCGCGCTCGCTTTGCTAGATTTTTGCGATTTTCTTTCCCCTTCTCTCTGCGGGGCTCCGACGACGGGACGCCAAGCAGTCAGTAGTGTGCGGTAGTTCGGCAGCAGCAAAGTTTCGCGCGCTCGCTGTGCTAGATTTTTGCGAGAGTGAGTTTTTGGTGGCAAAGTGTACAGGCCGCGTTTTCATTCGGTCGTCGTCGTCGTCTATTTGACTGCTCATCTTCGTACGGGGCGATTTATGATACGATAAATGCAACAAACAACATTTTTTGCGATTTTAGTCAACAGACATTGAAATGTTCGTCACGTCAAGTGTCGGCCCAAGTTCCAAAGCCACGTTGGTTCAAATCACTTTATTTTCTCTTTCGTTAATTTTCGCACTTCGAAAACTATCTGAATGGTTCGTCATCTTCGATGTCGGCATGTGTTTTATTTTAGTCCAAATGAAAATAAGTGGTTTGATATTAATAGGGTTGCATGAATCACTCCACTTACCAAAGTGAACTCATATCATGCGCTCTTTCCCCTCTCCACTAACAAAAAGTCCTTCCCATGACAGACGTGGAGACGCAGAGGTGATCTCGGTCTTTAGTAAGCAACGCACGTCATAATAACATTCCTTTCCTTCCTCGATGACCGTAAGGACGTGGCCGGCGCCGTTATTGACCTAATAAAGTTTGGAATTCTCGAAGATGCACATTGAGGACGGTAAGCTACTCCCAAGCTCCGTCTGTTGGTTCCTTGTGCAACTTCGATTGTTCTGGTCAATCACGGAGTAGCAACTACGAATAGTACGGTCATCTATGCTCATGCTCATGCTCATGCTCAATTCCTTCCTGGATTCTTCTAGGATGTAAAGGATGTCTTTATGAGTTCCTTCTGAGATTAATCCAGGAGATCTTGCCTGGATTCCACCAAGGTTTTTTTATTAACTCTTATCGGATCCTCCAGGTACACCTTTTAGAATTTCTTCTCATGAAAATCATTTTTCTCCCATACTTTCTTCTGAAATTTCTTCAGTATTTTCTCCGGAAATTACATAAGAAATTCCTTGTGCAATCTCTTTAGGAATTTCACTCTGGATTTTTTCAAGTTTCCTCTGCAAGTTGTTTTTGGGATCGCTCAAGAAGATCCTTTCAGGCATTCCTTCAGAAATTCCAGGAATTCTTTCTTGGTTTCATCCAGGAAAAACTTCTTGAAGGATTCCTCCTAGCGTCAACTTGGTCAAATTTAAGGGGGGCGGTGTTCAAAGCCTGTTTTTTTTCTATTTTTTGTATGGGAAAATCGAAAAATCGTCAAATATAGGGGGGGGGGCGAAACCAGGCTTGCCGCCCCTAAGTTGCTCCTATGCCCGTGTAGTTGCCGGCTTAGAATAGCACTTACGGACCCCCTGTTCCGGGGGTAAAAGTCTACCAAACAGGGAACCCCAATTCAAGGTGTCAGGCGACCCGTGCTGAAGGATGGATGGTTGAGGGGGTTTAAAACATGCTCGATCTTTAATGGAGCCCGTAACGTGGGTAGATCTCCCGTTTGGGTTGCGTTACGGAGTAAGGTCTACCAAATTGAACCCTGGTGACATCCAACTTGTTAAGCTATGCGTTTTGGTAATAAGGATTCATGGTACAAAACCCTTGTTACTGGTAACAGTTTCTAAAATTGCATTTATTTTGCCTTACGGATAGTTAAAGACTCGGTTCATCCTCGCCGAGACTACACTTGATGTAAGGAAAACAAACATGCTTTGCGTATCCAATTGCGTAATAACCTACTAAGGACTGATAACTACTGGTGATACATGGACTCACGTGAATTCTTATTACCGAACACATTCTCTAATTTGACAGCGTTTTGCAACTAGCCTAAAGCACCGGGTTTTTCAATGTTGTCCTGGGACTAAACTAGAAGCAAGACATGGATGAAGCCAGAATTCCGATGCATGGACAAATATCAGTTCCAATGTTTTGTTTTTCTCAGAAATAGAATCGATTATGTGTGATTAAAGGCGCACTTTCGCTGGGATTTTTATCCCTGTGAAAACGATACTTTTTCATCATATTCGATTTCTCGAACCTCTGAGGTAGCAAAACAAGATCTATGACGTTGTCATAATGCGCTTTATTTTCAGAAATTATTCGGCTTGTTAGTCCTGTTTGTTTCGGCTTGTGTTTTATTACTGAAAAGCGTTGAATTATTGTGTTACAGTTACAGTTAGTGAACTTTCACTCTCTCGAGGTTCGAAATCTTGGCCCATTTTACTTTAAATTCTTAATGTCTGCCAGGCTTGATTTTGATCTCCTGCTTTGGCGTCTCCTTTCTTTAAGGCGAGACATTATTGTCAGCTCCGGTCAGATTTTCATCTGCCGCTTTGGCGTACCTATCCCTACTCTGAGACGAGACTTTATTGCCAGCCCCGGCCAGATTTTCATCTGCCGCTTTGGCGTCTCCCTTTTCTAAGGCGAGACATTGTCGCCTTCCCCGGCCAGATTTTCATCTGCCGCTTTGGTGTCTCCCTACTCTGAGGCGAGACATTATTGCCTTCCACGGTCAGATTTTCATTTAGGTAACGCTCAGGCATCTCCCTCTTTCGAGGCGAGATTTTTCGATTTCCCTCGTGTCTGATCCGATCAGATGCTATCCGTCGGATATGCAGACAATTTATATTTACCAATAATTCCAGCTTCTCACCAGTCATCCACAATTTGCTTCACAATGTCCGTCCAGAAAATTTTCAGCTTCTCCTGGCCCTTCGCACTGCAATGGGTTCATGCTCTTCACCAATGTGGTACTTGCCCAGGTGACAGTTGTAATAATAATGATCCTCCTCACTAGCATGGCCTACTCAGTGATGTACCAAACTACCACAGCAACTTACACAGTATATTCCAAAGTTTTGCTCAAGCAGCATCAGATTAGGCCAGGAATCATAAAACAACAGCTCATTGCTACAAATCTACTATTTTACTTATTGTGTCTTATTCCTTCTGGGAATCCCGGAAACAGTACTTCTGAAGACATTCCAAATTTATAGAAATCTCAGAAGGAAATGTTGTGGTTTTGGGATTACCATTCACCTATGGTAATGATCAAATCACATTCAGGAATGATTTTTTGCGTTGGACCACTTAATCCCTTTAAGGTGCTTATCGTAATGCTGTCGTCAACAGCTCTCCCGTGCTTCAAACTCACCCGTGAGGAGATTCCCGTGATTGTTTCGGCACATGTCGACTTGTGGCACAAGTGAGCGGCACAGCGTCTCGTAGAACTTCTGTGTGTCCTTAGAGTGGTACCTGGTACGGTACAGCCTTTTCTTTGTTTCGCGATCTTGTTCTTCCTGCTGTTGTTTGACCTTTTTTTCTG
>NC_085136.1:170879586-170904586 GCF_035046485.1 Aedes albopictus
TGATACTCTAAAAATGGCGATTTTCGTTAAAATGACCGGCTATTTTCTATAGCCGCACTTGCGATTAATGACGAATATATGATGAAATATGTAACTTTTTGCATATTTTCTTTACTCTAGTAATCAATTGCTCTTCCTGCACGCTCAATGACTTGGTAAATACGATTCGGCATACTGGCAACAAGGTTCTTCAAAATTTTTACTTCAAAATTGCTTCAGTAATTGCCACTTTTAGTTCAGCAACACTGTTGTATTGCTTTCTATCAGCGTAGATTCGCCTCACAATGATTCCCCAGATGTTTTCGACAGGATTCAGGTCCAGGCTGCGAGCTGGCCACCACAATAGTTCAACTTTGTGGTTCTGGAATCATGATTTTGTGGCAGAACTAGTGTGAATACTAGCATTGTCATGCTGGAAAACAATTTTTTTGCGACTATACTTCGCTTGGAATAGGACCAAACAGCTATTCAGTACCCCAATGTACTCTGTAGAGTCCATCTTGCAAGATGTAAACGCCAGATTGAGTTTTCCTGCAGCACAAAATCCAATCCAAACCATTATCGATCCTCCTCTGAAGTTCCTCTTTGAAATGTACTGCGGATCTTTTCGCAAATCTCTCCAATAATAACCAGTGAATCCATCTGGGCCGTCCAAATTAAATTTCTTTTCATCAGAAAAGATCACCTGGATGCGATAAAACCAAAGAAGTATATAACAATTAGCCGTAATCGTAAAATAAAGAATCGGATGAAAACATAAAGAGTTTGATCAAAAAAACTAAGATTTGCTGTGAGTGTATTACCATTCCCATTGACGAGCCATGTTCAGTTTCGCAAATTCTGGTCGTTTTAACTTATGGGCAGGACTCAGATTTGGCGTATTGTTCATTTTTGAACGGACAATGTTCGAGCTAGAGCTCAAAACTTTGCGAACTGTCTCTTTGCAAACGTTCAAGTTCAACGAAGACTTAATCTTTGTCAACGGTATTGCTGAATTCGAAGCCAACCTCACAATAGCTCGCGTATCCCTTGCTGACAGCTTTGTCTTTTTTGGTTTCCGTTTGGTTGCGGCGTATCTTTGCCGTATAATAAATGCCGGATCTTTCAAGTAGTTTCTTATCACTTTATCCGACCTACCGAGCCTACGCCCGATTTCTCGAACTGGAACTCCTTCTTAAACGAAAGCTTCAACCATACCTCTTTCTTTTTCACCCAAAATACTACCTCTTGGCATTATTTGACTGTTTGATCGGATGAAAAAAAAACTTTGAAACCGGACCAAACCGGACGAAACACATGGTGCGGCTATAGAAAATGGTCGCCTGAAAACTCCAAAACATGTGAATTTGACGTGTGCACAATCACAGGAACAAAACCAATCACGCATAACTTATGTTTCACCAATACTAGTAAAAGCATGTGGTTATACATAATGTTTGCACAGTGTTTAACGCGGGGGGTGGAAATATGAGGTGCGGCTATAGAAAGTGGTCGCAGTGTATAAGGATGGTTATAACACTGAGTTACCATGGTAACATGGTTTTGGAGCCAAGCCTTTTTGAAATTCTTAAAAAATCTAGTCGTATATGTACAAAATTTTAAGTCACTTGGTTTGTCATTGACTGAGCTGTGTAGAAAAGTGTCCAATATACCGGCCACTGTCTAAGTGGCTCGCCACCCTACCTCAACAGTGACTCAACACAATTGAATGTAAATTATTCGAAAAAAAAATCAATGGACGTAAAGTGGGTGGCACCGCGATATAGTAGTCCCGACTGTAGTATACGTATTTTACACGTCTCCTTTTATGCGGCGTCAGATTACTTCACATAATCGAAAATTTTGCGAATCAAAATGAGAAATAAAAACTGGCAACGATGAACTGCAAAGTCGCATGGGAGTTCCGATCCACTCCCTATTATTGCAATGCATTGCTACGAATTCAGTGCTTTCGCGTTCGCACTAGAAGCGCGAAAGGACATGAACCCGATAGATGGTGGTAATGATGTCAATGATGGTGGTGATGCTGATGATTCGTGATGTTGATGAAGCTAACAATGATGACGGCGTGGTTGATGGTATTGATAGGAAAGGGTCAAAGGAGGACCAAAGAGAATTAATACGTGGTTTAAACACTACTACAAGGCGCACCACGACAAAGTAAGATATGCATCTTGAACTCCAGTTTCTCCGAGCTTACCGCCAGCTACGCTCACAGGATTTGGCTGACGCTCGTCTTGGTAAGCTGACACGATGACAGTGACGGAAGGTGGCTTAAGCTAGTCAGCCATGTGTCCATCGCACTCAACGGTGTGCGCCCGTAGATTTTTGGAGCCCTTTGTTTGTGTACACCCTCCTCTCCGTGCCGCCACAGGGGACCTCCTCCCCCTTCCCACAATAGCATTACATAAAGAGGCACAACACACTAAAATTTTCGGCTGCCTAAAAATAATAACGGGTAACAACAGCTTATGCACTTACACATGCCGATGGTGGTGGAGTCTGCAATTTAGCACCATCAGCTACAACGGAAGGGGCAGTAGCAAAAAAAAGTTGGTGGTGAGTTTCAGAACTTTTTTTCTCTGATTTTTAAATAATCACGCTAAGTATCATCGACATACAGTCACACATTGGCAATGTATTTTCCATTATGCCATTGAAATGAATAAATTGTGTATATAGTCGATGGAAGGAAAAGAGAAAAACGACATTCAACACATACCTTTTTTTGGGGGGATCGTACGCGCTATGTTGCAGGGGTGTGTATGGGTTAAACATTATTTTTTTGAAAATTTGAAATGCACTCCAAACAGTACAGACCCCTGGCTATTGTACATAGGTTTTTCACATACCGTGAGAAGAGGTGACATCAGAAAGAAATTAATTGATTATCTAATCGAATTTTGATTACTACACTGTTCATCAAACATATGGAGACAAGTTTTAGCCTTTTCAAATCATTAGTTCATGTTCCTCCGTATCGAGCTTTCCTGTGGCACAAACTCACCCAAACGAACAGTTCATTTAAGGCTGCTTTTCTTTGTGCCACGATGATTTCTTATGGCAATTTCGAAAACTAGTTTCACGAAAGGATTTTGCTTTGTTTCCTTTTTACGCCTTTTGCCTTTGCATTCGCATTTGACTTTTGGAGGCTGGCAGCGTATTGTGTGTGGCGAAACCACATGTTGATGTGGTTTAATGTCGGCGAAAGTTCCGATCATTGCACGCTAGATTGAGCCGACTTTTGCATCTCGCGTTGCATCAGCCAACGATTGAAAGACATCCTTATCTATCCGCAAAGATATCCTGCTATTTCAGGAAATAAAATCATCCATATGGGATTCCATATAATTAGAAACAATGAGATTTTTATCTGGTATTCAAGACGAAATCCATTTTTTCTGACTCCACGTTTCTACTTGGCCTGTCTCTCTTAAACTTAGTTTTCTTTGAGTACTTTTACAATAACTTATTGAAGGGCATTATTTGCCTGCAAATGCATGGATTTGTACATTGTGTGACAAGCAGAATGATATAGGGTACGAGTAGCATAATAAATCTCATGCTCCCATGTTCATCCTATTCGAAAACAAGCGATTTCGGCACCGATTCATTCCGTTCTTCTTGGTTTCATGCGTACTCACTCCTAACAAAAATTACAAAAAAAAAAGAAACAAAACAAACAGCGTTTCAAACCTTTGTTTTGAGGAGGATAAAAATGGGAGCAACATGTTTAATAAGGGAACCAATACCCTACACTATGCCCAGAAAGACGAGAAAATTTTCCAACCGGAAGGAAATCGAACCTGTTTCGGATAGACGATCCAAAGCATTATCCATTTGGATAACTGAAAACCTAAACGTACAGAGCTAAACCCGAGAAATATCGAGATCTTGAGATTTTTTAAAATCATTTCAGTAGATAATAGGAAATTCATTTTTACTATGTTGTATAGGGGTTGTCCAGTGTATAGAAGATCACTTAATATTTTTTCCCAACATTGTGAACAGCGACCGGCACAAAAAAAGACCCACCATATAGTGATGACAGTTTCTAATAATAACTACATGCAAAAATGATAAAATATACCTTTCAATGACTGCACTTCATCCATTTTACATTGTTTTAGTAATCTATGCAATTAATTCTGAAACATCAAAATTTCTCCAGAATTTCAAACGTTTTACTTCTTGTATGTGTATGCTATTGTGATGTTTTTGATATGTGAAATTTATTTTGACATGAGTTTTATTTGCTTTAGGGTGTTATGGGGCGAATTTGTTTTACATGGTGAGTATCATGGGTCAATTATCCCTAAACTACAGAAACTATATATGTAAGCATGAATGAATGCTATTGCGAATGGCCATGTGAGAAGCTAAATTTGGGTTTTTGATAGTTTTCCCAAATGAAGATGGGAGCCTCCTGACAGACGGACGTGAAATGATTGAAACGTGGAAGCACCATTTCGATGAGCACCTAAATGACACGGAGAACGTAGACACGAGAGACCATGGTAAGTTAAGGATACCATTCACCAGCCTAAAACCTTTAAGAAGCTCTTATATGTATGGTACACTAAGTACTATCGGAGGAGTGGAAGGAAGGCCCTATTCAAAGACAAGGACAAAAAGGCTATCCTGGGAACTTATCAGATTGATCAAAGCAACGATGTAACCCGCCGAAACCGCGAAGCGACAAAGGTCGTACTGGTGGTGAATTTGCCAAAAACAAAGTACATGCTAGTTGCGTACCAGTATCAGGGGGGCGACACTAGTTTTCGTAAGCCGAAAAAGATGAAAAAAACTAGTAAACCCGCAAAATTTTTGTGAGTTTTACCAGGTTTTTTAGACTTTTTTCGGCTATTTTGGAATATTTCGGCCTGGCAAAACTAGTATCGCTTCCCGAATTGGGCGAAACAGCCTGCACGCCGCACAAAATGACCTCAAAATTTCATTGCTTTGATATTTTTCGCTTATTAAATAATTCAACTAAGAAAATCCAAATTTTCCAGTAAATTGAATAAAATTTGAATTCAGGGGAATTTTTCGAAGTTGGAAAATTATGTACCGAACAATTTGGTTTTAATCACCTAAATTTCAAACCATAATTTCGATGGCGTTGTGTATAACAAATACCTGATATTGTAATCCAAGAATTTTGTTGTTGTTTTGGGATACTTATAAACTTAGTATTACAATAGTCAATTAAAATTTTAGCTTACATTTATTGTCTTGTAAGACCATTCAAAAATGCAGCATTTACTCTTTTGGATGATAAATTCAAGCTAAATTGATCTAGTACTTTTTAATTAAACAGAACGATCAGGTGTATTGCATCTAACCCCAAATCTTTCTACTTTTTGGGGTTATACGTCACTGTCTACGCAAAACTGCGCTAACAACAAAAAAATCACTCAAAAAAGTTGTAATGGAGACGCATGGTTGCGGAACAGTCGAAAATTTATTAATTTTTTTTTTAACGTAAACAAATAACATACCTTTTGAAATTCACGTAGGGGAGACTGAGGAGACTTGATCCCTGGGGAGACTTGTTCCCCCCATATTTGCTCGGAATCAAAAACATTTTTCTTCTAGCATAATTTTTCCAAAACTACTCCTGGACAAACAACTATGTTTTGGCTACAAGTGATTTCGATTGTACATTGCATTATTTTTTAACGGCTGATGGTTTGTTTTCAGTCCTTCAGAAATCTTTAAGGCGATTCCGAAAAATCTCAATAACTTTGTGAAAATTGAACCAAATCGTGTCAAAATTTCACAGCACATAGTTTGAATAAAATACTTCCAAACTTATTTATCCAAATAAGGCTGTTGTTAACATATTTTAATTAATTCAGCTTAGTATACACAACAGTGACATGGGGAGACTTGATCCCTCGAGGATTACACACACATTATACATGTGAAAAATAAAATTCTATTCGGAAGCCTCTATTTACTCGGAATTCTAGTCTATTCAACGATAAAATGTGTCAGATAATTATAACTTTAGTACAAACCAAGAAAATGGGGATCAAGTCTCCCCATTTTGAAAATACGTCATATCCTTAAATATGTAAGGAAATCTTACAATTTCAAACACTCCATATTCATCGAAAATACAAGAAAACTCGAAAACAAAATGAATAGGAAGACTCTGGAATTATTTTCCCTTTAAATAAATTATGTTCACAAAGGGGGATCAAGTGTCACCCATTTTTGAAAAATACATCATAAAACATGCCTCCATAAAAACACAGTTTTGAAAACTTTAACAATAATTTAAAGGCTTTCTGTTGTGTATAAACTTGCAATGGATGTTTACCTGCCATTTTATACGGAAATCGGATCTAGTTTTGTGTTTTTTATCAAAGTTTCAGGTAAATTAAGAAAAAGGGATCAAGTCTCCCCAGTCTCCCCTACAGTATGTAAATGCCATTGTGGTATATTTATATGTTGCGTTATCACTTAAGTAGAATGGATAGGAAGTGGGGGGGTGGGGGTAGACGTGTTGATTGTCGCGCATTCGATCATTTGAAGCAGCATCACGTTGGTGCTGTGTTCAACAAATGCATTTTTGAGCAAATACAATAGAGCAGGCATTGAAAGATTAATTTGATGGACTACATTTTTATCGGTTATATTTAAGTAAATAGCTATCAAATATGTAGTTTATATTTGGTAATAAGTTAATGAAATAACAGATTTCTTGTAAATTCAAAAGCGAATGTACCTTGTATATGCATCATTTTATTATCTGTCATCATTCAAGGTTTCATTTGCTCATTTAGACAATTCAGCGATATTTATGTCAACAATAATGATTTACTCAAACAGTCACTGAAATGTTGAGCACAGACCAAGACACAGACAAACAAGACTAACACTTCGCACAAATTGTGAATGAACTAATGGTCACGAGACCATAATCGCTCAATACCAATCAATGCCAATGTTTCACAAACCCCTATCTATGTGGCAACAGTTGACAAACGTCAATCAGGAGTAAAAATTATTTGAGCAAATCGTACACTCTTAGGATTTACAAACTACTGATTATTTGAAATCAGGTGATATGGTTCCCATATCAAAGTGAGTAGAGTGAAATGTCTGTTTGTCTGTGTTGTTAACATGCATTGCTGACTTCTATCTAGACGTGGCAAAAGTTATCTTCGCTGTGTGACAAGAGTAGATGATGCATAGAATGTAGCCTTCACTTAGTAAAAAGTGTGCGACAACATTGCCAAGTCAACTTGAATTTTTATACAATTGTAGGGTATTTATTCCCTTATTAAGCATGTGGCTCCCATTTTCATCCTACGAAAAACAAAGGATTGAAGCGTTGTTTGTTTTGTTTCTTATTTTTGTATTTTTTGTTAGGAGTGAGCACGCATGCCGTAATTGCTTGTTTTAGTATAGGATGAATATGGGAGTGTGAGATTACTGATGGAACACATACCCTATAAATGCTTTTTATGAAGAAAAAAAAAAAATGTAAATAAACACATAGAACAGTGTGCATAGTGCAGAACATAGAACACTAAAACTATATTCCAAAACATATAAACTTGATGCCGACTTATTGATTATAAGCTGTTCATTATTTTAATTAAAATAAGGTTATTTTCATACTTAAAACCTACTTTTATACAAAAATAATGTAAGTTGTGTAAGTTTTGATCCCAACAATAGATGCAGCGTACCAAAATTATCTAGACATGTAAATTTCAACACTTTTGAAAAAAAAATCAGGTTTTGTCCGGCATTTGTATGGAGCCTCGCCACTGTGCGCCGTATCGAATGATAACGGCCAGCGATGCGTAAACTTTGCAACCTCCCGTGGTATGGTAGTCTGAACAACTTTCTTCCCCCGAAAAGATATCCTTAAAGCCACCTGGAGATTACCCGACCATCAAACAGAAAACCAAATCGACCACATTCTAATCGACGATAAGTTCTTCTCGTATATAACTAATGTCCGTACATACCGCAGTGATAATATAGATTCGGACCACTACCTAATCGCTGTATGCAGGCCCGTATTAAGGATTGTGGGGGCCCGAACGGATGTGGAGGCCCCTCGGAGAGATGACCAAAAATGTTTATCCTTATTTTCGAACAGTATGTACTTGAGCAATATGAATAAAAGCTAATGTTTGCAACCAAAACAGGTTTTTGTGGGGGCTCCCGGCCCCCCTTAGATCTGGCCCTGGTTGTATGCATGCGCTCAAAACTTTCAACGGTTATTACCACGTGTCGAAGTCGAACGCCACGACTCAACATCGAGCAGCTGCGTAACGTAGAAGTGGCTCAAGACTAAGCGCAGCAGCTAGTAGTGGCCCTACTAACGGAAGAGTAGCTTGAGGAGCATCTATTAAGTACGTCACGCCAAAATTGGCAATTTTCGACCACCCCCCCCCCCCCCACCCCGGGATTTCCTAAACTAAATATATTGCTTGTCACACTTTTGCAAACCCCCCTCCCCCTATAAGCGTGAAGTGCTTTATGGATCACCGCTCTTTCTACACTTGAAGATGGCTGGAGGGACATCCGATCCGCCATACCCGGGTAGAGGAAAAAAGCTCAATTATGGCATATTTTGATATTGAGATCAAAATGTGATATTGGTTTGATTGACATAAGAGATAAAAAAACTAAAAATAATATCTGAAATTAACTCCTGGAACATCATCATCAGATCATATTTAGATCTTGTAAGATCTAACCAAAAGCAGCGAGCTATTCGTTTGATCTTGAAATATCAAATTTTGATATTGTTCAGATGTTCCAGGAACATTTTTCAGATATTATTAAAGATCTTTTATCTCTTATATCAATCAAACCAATATCATGTTTTGATCGTCAGTATTTCACCTCTACCCGGGTAGTAAAGTGACCAGACGTCCCGGTTTGTGCGGGACAGTCCCGGGCTCAAGCTAGTTGTCCCGCATTGTAAAGTGTCCCGGAAATGTCCCGGATTTCAACAACCGCTAAAATATTTACACTCATTGCACAATTATGGGTCACACACAATTATTAGTCACTTTTCACTTTAATAGATTAATTAATTACAAGCTTTTGTTGTAATCATTTTTCGTTGATGAGTTGATTTGTTTTGTGTCACTACGCGTATCGCACACGGGCTTATACGTCAAAACATACATATTTTCAGTAATTTTTTGTTCGGCGTAAAACCATCTGTCAAAGTAACGCTTCGATTGTGAACATCAGAAAGTGCGTGCGCTGCTTTCGTAAGCTCTGTAGAGGCGAACTTTAGTGATTTTCAAGTGCGAAATGGTATCGTTACCAAAACAGAGGTATAATGTACGTTCTAAATGAAGAAATTCGTGTGACTGCAGCTAATTAAAGCTTATTTCAGGCAAAATTTAAATGACTCATTATTGTGACAAGGAACACCAAAAGTCACACAATTATGGGTCACTTTTTATGCAGCATAATATTGACAGTTCTGCGTACATGGGCATTGCATACTGTTCAATCGTAACTCAGACTGCGCCGTAATTCAGGGATCACTGTAGCTGCTCGAATTCCAATATCAGTAGTGGTCTCGCTTTTGCATATAGATTACGTTATCGGCAGATCACAGCACCCGATCGTGTAGCCGATCGTTATCAGTTTTATCTTTATACAGATCTTCCCGCTCACCGATATATAATAGGTAGCAATCAGTCTACCACAGTCAGTTGCCAATAAATCGTTAACCGCATCAAACCGAATATCGCGCGTTATACTCAGTCGAGCCAATAAAGTTTTCGTTCCCCAAAATCGAAAGCACAATCGATCCAAATTCGAAATCCAACATAAAGTATGGTCCTTCGAACCGGATGATTTGCTTTTGGGAATTGTGCTTGCGATTTTGTCGTCGCCGAGTCGGAGTGATTGAAGTGATTTCGTGAACAATCTGTGACTGTGAACCCTGAAAACTGTGCGTGCACAAAACTGTGACTGAACGAGAAAAGAAAATCATATCGCACACGAACTGTGGCTAGTGCATTTAACAATTGAGTCTGTGGTGTGCAACGTGGTCGCTGCAAATTAGTGGTTGGTGCTGACGGTCGCTGATTGAGTGTAATTAGATGCCACCTCGAAGCCAACGAAGAATCTTCCGATTGTGAAGCCGCTATTGAGAGTGAGGAAGTATTGTTCCGTATAGCTATTGTCGTCCAATTTCGATAGCTTGGCTTGGGTTTCGTCGATCAGCGTGGCTTGGGCATCACCGCGTGGGGTGGCTTGGGTACATCGTCGAAGACTGTAAGTACTGAACTGCATGCTGCATGTGACCCGATCGTCAGGAAATACTATTTTGCTGAGTTTTCCTGTATCGCTGATTTTTTTCGAAAATTTGTGCATGAACTGATTGGTTGAAAATCGTGGATTTTTTGTAATTTTGGTTGAATTTGGTGCGCACGTGTGCAAGTGTAGCCTACTGCGATTGTTCTAGTGCTCATTATGGCTCCGAATTTAAGAAGGTTGGCGAAAGGAGAGCGATTCTGCCGAGATTCTTTGAGGAATTTAGCTCACTTGGTGGATAGCTATCAGGATGATAGGGACAAGGACATGCTTGAGGGTTGGAAAGAGCGCCTCGAGGAGATTTTTGAGGATTATAAGGAAACTAGGTTGCAGCTAGAAGTTTCGGAGGATTTCCAGAACACTCTCAAACAAGAGCTAGAAGCAAAGGCACTAAAGCAATCGCAAGCAGGAGTTGAGGTTGAACTACCATCGATAGAGCAAGTTAGTCGCGATGCCCGTTCAACATTCGAATCCACGTACTTAAGACTGAAGGGTTTCATTTTATCCAAAATTCGCGCTAATGGTGACCCACCTAGGCAAGCCGCCCAGGTTCAGGCTCCGGTTCAGCAGATTCGCGTCAAGCTACCGGAAATCAAGCTGCCAAATTTCGATGGCACTATTAAAGAATGGCCCTCATTTCGAGATTCGTTTCAATCGCTGATTGCCTCAAACCCGCAACTCAGTGACGTCGATAAGTTTTCGTACCTTCTTTCGTCCCTTACAAAGGAGGCAAAGCGTGTAGTGGAGGTGATAGAGGTAACCTCTGCTAACTATGCGGTAGCGTGGGATCTCCTTGAAAAGCGATATGAAAACAAATACCTAATCGTAGAGTCGTACGTTGAAGCGCTTTTCTCTGCGGATCCAATAAAGCGGGAGTGTTACGAGTCTTTGAATCACTTGATAGACACGTTCGAGCGTAATTTGAAGATGCTGGAGAAGACGGGAGAACAACCGGAAAATTGGAGTACGTTGTTGGGTTTCATGCTCAGTTCTCGTCTGGATCCTGCAACTTTACGTCATTGGGAGACGCACAGAAAGTCGACAGCGGTTCCCACCTACACGGATCTCATCGATTTCCTACGCAGTCATAGTCTCGTCCTGCAATCTATCGACACTTCCAAAGGCCGTTCGTCCGAATCCTCTCGCTCTTCCACTAATCGTCCCCCCTCACAAGCAACCAAGCAGAACTTAGCGCATTCAGCTGTGACCGCTCAGAAATCCTGCCCCTTCTGTAAACAGGTTGCCCACTCGCCCTACCAATGCGAAGTATTTCGAAAGATGACGCCTACACAGCGGTTCGAAGCCACAAAGAGAAACGCTCTTTGTATCAACTGTCTGTCGCCTTCGCATATCGTCAAAGCTTGCACGAGTGGAACCTGCAGAGTTTGCCAACAAAGGCATCACACGATGCTACATCAGAAACCCGCCGCTCCTACCAACCAAATCCCTCAACCAACCATCAAACCATCAGATTCACAACTTTCGTCGTCGTCGTCAACTCCAAATCATCGCCAGCAGCCTTCCTCTTCGACCAAACAGTCTCAGCCGGTAGAAATCCAAACCCAAGCCACCGCGGTCCCTGCCCCTCAAACCACCCACTTCTCGATACCTTCCACCGAAGTCCAACACACCGTTCCAGCTACTATTCTTCTTTCGACGGCTTTGGTGAAGGTTCATACCTCCTCTGGCTCGTATCTGTGGGCCCGTGCGTTGCTGGATTCTGGATCGCAGCTGAATTTCGTTTCGGAGAATCTCGCTCAAAAACTGAAGCTTCGTCGTACCAAGGAATTCGTCCCAATCAGCGGTGTTGGCCTTTCGTCGATTTCGTCCAAACACACCACATCTATTCGTATCCAGTCCCACTGCGCTGATTTTGAAGATACCTGGAAGTTTCACGTGCTGTCCAAGCTGACGCTGGAGTTGCCGAATCAAGCAGTTGATGTCTCCCGTTCCAGTTGGCCTTCGGATATCATACTAGCAGACCCTACCTTCGACCGCCCAGGATCAATCGACTTAATTCTAGGCGTTGACATCTTCTACGACCTTCTCCGTGACGGTCTGATCAAGAACGGTAGTGGAGAGCCTGTTCTGCAGAACACTGCCCTCGGATGGGTGGTTTCCGGAAAGGTGCAAGCGACGGTTCCTGTAGCAGTCTCCAACTTTGCCCACATTTCGTCCACTCCAACGATCGAGGATCAGCTAGCGCGGTTCTGGGAAATCGAATCGTGCCACACCCAAAGTACACACTCCGTCGAAGAAACAGAATGCGAGGAATTTTTTGCAAAAACGACTGAGAGGGATTCTTCTGGTCGTTTCATCGTCGGTCTACCAACCAAACCTTCGTTGATCTCGCTGCTGGGTAATTCCAGAGACATTGCAGATCGTCGTTTCTTTTCCCTGGAACGCCGGCTCAACGCTAGTCCTGCACTAAAGCAAGCGTACTCTGCTTTCATTCACGAGTACATTCAGATGGGACATATGAAGCCGATAGAGGACCCGCAGCCAGGTCCTGTGCCAGCCTACTACTTGCCCCATCATTGCATTGTCAGACCGGATAGCCTTACCACCAAACTTCGGGTGGTCTTCGATGCGTCTTGTTCTACCGACAGTGGCATCTCCCTCAACGATGCGCTTCTAGTTGGCCCTGTTGTCCAAGACGACTTGCTAACGATTGTCCTAAGGTTCCGAATGCCCCAGTTTGCCGTCATCGCAGACGTCGAAAAGATGTATCGACAAATCCTGGTACGAGAGTCTGACCAGCCGCTTCAAAGGATTCGATGGAGAGATTCGCCGACACAACCGCTACAAACTTTCCAACTCACGACGGTTACCTACGGAACATCTTCGGCTCCGTATCTCGCGACGAAGTGTCTACAGAAGCTTTCTGAGGATGGGTCTGAAAGTCATCCCGCTGCTGCAGTTGTTCTAGGCCGAGACTTTTACATGGATGACATGCTCACGGGGACCGACAGCGTCGAAGAAGGCCGGGAACTCTGTCAGGAGCTAATGGAGTTAACTAACTCCGCTGGGTTACCCCTTCGCAAATGGGCTTCTAACAGTTCGGCTATTATGGAAGCCGTTCCTTCGAACCTGAGAGATGAGCGTACCCTTTTCGAGCTTGACTCCTCTGCCTCGCCCATAAAGGCGCTTCGGATGAGTTGCAGTTTAACGTTCCGAACTACTCTACGCAGTTTCCAATCACCAAACAGACAGTACTCTCGGACATCGCTCGCTTGTTTGACCCTCTGGGCCTTGCTGGTCCAGTGTTGGTTCAAGCAAAGCTGTTTCTCCAAGATCTTTGGCGAGACGGCTGTGATTGGAAGGACCCGCTTACCGATTCTCGCCAACGTTAATGGTTGGAACTTCGTGATAGCTTCAGTCAACTGTCGGACCTTAAAATTCCACGGTGGGCTATCGCCACTGTCGAAGTCGTGAGTCTTGAGCTTCACGGATTTTCCGACGCGTCCGAAAGAGCTTATGGTGCGTGCATTTATGTCCGCGCTGTGTCCTCCACCGGCAACATCAACGTTAACCTCCTCACCGCTAAATCCAAGATCGCCCCGAAAGGAAAGAGTAAAAAGGGAGGTATCGTTAGCCTGCCTCGTCTCGAACTGTGTGGTGCGCTGCTGTTGAGCCACTTGTTTGAGAAAGTTGAGTCCAGCTTGCAACTCAATGCCAAGAATTTCTTCTGGACGGATTCGGAAATCACGCTCTACCAAATTACTGCAAATCCCTCGCGCTGGAAAACGTTTGTCGCCAATCGATGCTCGGAGATACAGCGCATTACAGCGAATGGCATGTGGTCCCATGTGCCAGGTTCGGAGAATCCGGCAGATATAATCTCCAGAGGAATGTCTCCGGCCCAGTTAAGCGAATTTTCGGTCTGGTGGAAAGGACCGCACTGGCTTTCACAACCGTCTCGATTCTGGCCGCCTCTTGGTCGTCCAACCAACAAAACATTTACCTCCGAGGAACTAGAGGAAAGGACAGTGTCCCTTCCGGTTCAAGTACAGACCCCAAATGAGCTGTTCGCCCTGTATTCTTCGTATTCAAAGCTAGTTCGAATCGTCGCGCTTCTTCGTAGATTCGCCCATAACGCGATTGCCACAAACAGAACAGGCCGTCGCACTGGATTCCTCACTACTACGGAGATCCACGAAGCCACCGTAACCCTGGTTAAACTTGCGCAAACGGAACGTTTTGCTCAGGAACAAGTCGATATCGCTCGCAGCAAACAAGTCAAACCCAACTCTCGCCTGAATACACTGTTCCCGATTGCGGTCGACGGTATACTGCGCGTTGGTGGCCGACTGCGTCATGCTCCGGTTTCGTTCGACCAACGCCATCCGATGATCCTGCCGGACAATCATCCGCTCACTGAACTGATAATGGCCCACTACCACCGGAAACTTCTGCACGCCGGACCGCAGCTTCTTACAGCTGTCGTACGGGAACGTTTCTGGCCGCTTCGCATCAGAAATCTTGCTCGCCGAGTTGTCCACGCTTGTACTCGATGTTTTCGATGCAAACCCAAGGTGTTGGAGCAGCTGATGGGAGAACTTCCGCCGGAGCGGGTACAACCAGCATTCCCATTTGTCCACACTGGAGTGGACTATTGTGGCCCATTTTCCTGTCGCCCTACCCGTCGTGCCACGGCGGTTAAATGCTACGTATCGGTGTTCGTCTGTCTCGTGACGAAGGCCGTCCATTTGGAGTGTGTCGCAGACCTGACCACCAATTCGTTTCTCGCTGCCTTGAGGCGTTTTGTTGCCCGCAGGGGCAAACCGGAGCTGATCGAGTGCGACAACGCCCTCAACTTCCAAGGAGCTAAACGGGAGCTAGAGGAGCTGGCTCGATTGTTTCGGTCTCAACAGCACCAGGATCAAATAACCCGCAGTTGCGCGGAAGATGGGATAACCTTCAAGTTCATCCCTCCCAGGTCCCCGAATTTCGGTGGACTCTGGGAAGCGGCTGTAAAGTCCATGAAGAACCATTTGCGCCGTACTATGGGAAATGTGATCCTCTATCAGGACGAATTTTGGACCTTGCTAGTACAAATAGAAAGCTGCCTTAATTCTCGTCCTTTGACACAGCTAACCTCGGACCCCAACGACCTGGAAGTGCTCACACCAGGGCATTTCTTGGTCCATCGCTCGCTTACCGCCATCCCAGAGCCCAGCCTAGCCGACATCCCGTCCAACCGATTAGACCGCTATCAGCAAACCCAGGAGTACGTTCGAAGGATCTGGAGTCAGTGGCAGTCGGAATACTTGTCTGGACTGCAGCCACGGACACGTTGGACGCAACGGCGTAACAACATCCAAGTTGGAACGTTGGTGCTGGTGAAGGAGGAAAATCTGCCTCCGCTGAAGTGGTGCATCGGACGAATCACACGGATCTACAGGGGAAACGACGACTGCATCCGAGTCGTCGACGTACACACGAAGGACGGAGAATATCGTCGGGGAATCTCCAAGATTTGTGTTCTACCAAACCAACCCGATGGTGGCGATGCCACCGAACCGCAAGAAGGAAACTAGGATCCTTCCACCGATCGCAGTGTTCCGCTGCGCACCGTCGGGAGGTCAATTCACCTCCCGTTCATGTAAGTCGTTGTGTTTAAATGAATTTCCAAAAAGTAATAGAATTTTTCGTCCCCCTGCGCCTGTGATGTCGTCGTCGCACCAACCCACCACTACGAGCGAGGTTCGAGCTGGCTATCCCTCGATGGTCTGCAGCTGACCCAACGCATCCACTATACGTCGGATAGACTCGTGGAATTGCAATGTGGGAGGCAAAGACCTGAGAGAGCACGCCAGAACCGTCGACTGTCGGATCTACCCCCGAAGGATGCTTACCTGCCCAACTCAACGGTCACAGAAGGATGTCGCCATTCACCCCTCGGATTCCATTCACGCACAAGTACGCTCAGTACTTCGCTGCCAACGGTCATCGTCCGGTGACGGACCCGTGGAAGCCGGTTGCCTCCGCTCCAGTTAAGTATTGTTTTAATGCTCTTTTGATTGTTTGAAAAAGCCGCCTATGTTTGTTCGCAGCATTTCGAGTCATCCCGAGGACGCCGCATTCGATGAGCCCGAAGAGAAGGAATGACAGCATCCCCCTACCGATACAGAAGTCCATCGATCCAAGGTCAAGGTTGCGCGAAATGATCGCCCGATCACAGTTGCCGAGGAGTCACATGGTCCGGATCCGACAAGTCCCGAGGAGTCACATGGTCGATCAGCGAGTCCCGAGGAACCGCCGAAGTTGCACGTGGAGGAAGTAAACAACGAACGATGTCACAGCGAACGCAGAACCACCCACCGGCCTCTGACAAAAGAGCGTCGACCCGAAGAAGAAGAGGTAGCGACAACCGTCGCGAGAAAGCAGCAGAAGGAGAAATAGTTATCGCATTAAGAATTCGTAACCCTAGCAATAAGATAGATTGATAGGTTCTTACCGGAGGAAGATAAGGTCGTTAAAATTAGCATTTTCACGGTGGCCGGCATGTTCAATCGTAACTCAGACTGCGCCGTAATTCAGGGATCACTGTAGCTGCTCGAATTCCAATATCAGTAGTGGTCTCGCTTTTGCATATAGATTACGTTATCGGCAGATCACAGCACCCGATCGTGTAGCCGATCGTTATCAGTTTTATCTTTATACAGATCTTCCCGCTCACCGATATATAATAGGTAGCAATCAGTCTACCACAGTCAGTTGCCAATAAATCGTTAACCGCATCAAACCGAATATCGCGCGTTATACTCAGTCGAGCCAATACAGTTTTCGTTCTAATCATTCCCCAAAATCGAAAGCACAATCGATCCAAATTCGAAATCCAACACATACTTTTAGGCGTTTATCAGTGGTTGTGTTGGAGATTTCGTCCCAATTTTGAAAAATTGATTTCAAATCGTGAAAACACGCTTCGTTAGGATGTTTGAGACCAGTTTTATATTATACTATAGTTGATCTATCTAGAATAAGCGAACATTCATTGAAAAAATAGACAAAACATTATTGTTCAGCCGATTCCTCTTGAGTGACCCATAATAGGCAACAAATTGACCCATAATTGTTACACAGCCAATTTTGACCCATAATTGTGGTTTTCATTACTCACCAACATTTCAGTAATTTTCACCGCCTAAAGTGAATTTTACAAGAAGATTTTTATATAAAACAATAAAAAGGAGTTTCAATGAAGAGAATATAAAATAAAAATAATGAAAGTTGTATTTTTGTATGAAAAACGATTCATATTATGAAATGATTGTTCCTTGAGTGACCCATAATTGTGCAATGAGTGTATTTTTTTTTCTCTTGACAGATTGAAAGGGTTTCGAGAACTTCTCCAGCTATTCATCTAGGAATGTCTAAAAAGAATCCTCAAGATTTGTTTTCCAAAGTTTTCACTAGCAATTCTTTTGCAGGGATTTTCATGAAATTTTAAGGTTTCTCCAGGATTCCCGTCAACAGATGTTCCAGGGGATTTTTAGACATGATCAAGGGATTTCCATAAAAATTGCAGTTTAGTCAAAAACTCTTTCCTAAATTATCCCCAGCAATACTTTCAATGTGTTCAAGAAAAAATATTCAGACATTTCGAACGAATTCTTTTGACATTTTTAGAGGTAAATATTAGGAAATTACAAAAAAAGATGTAAATTCATTTACAAGAACCTCTAAAATAATACCAGAAGAGATCTTCAGAGGAGTTTTGATTGTACACTTTCTTAATAATTGTGCAACTTTAAACCGCTACCGAGAAATCACCCACTGCGGCTCGGATGACAACGCACGTCCTACCGTATGGACGTCGCCACTACGACTGACTCGCCGCTCCTGATCGGACAGCAATGATCGGGCCCGAGCTGAGTATATAATATAGAGTGGCACACGCTGTTGCCATCTCACCCACACATCCCCCTTCCTCTCTGGAAAAATGATGAGAAAAACAAAATTATGTACGGGTGATGTAAATCTAAAATTCTTATTGACTGATCTAACTCTTAAGTCCAAGCTTAAGGTACAGTCTCGGGTACAGTCTTAGAAAAAATCATGTAAATTTAAATTCACTTGGATGCACATAAAAGGAGCGCCCCGTTTGACACAAATTTACGGCTTCTATCACAAATAAAGTCGAGCTAGCAATCGCTTGAGCCGAAGCGAGAGACAAAACATATGTAAGTAAAACAATGAACTGGATTCGAACTCTGGTCCGATGATTGAAAGGCACGTGCTATACCTCTCGGCTGTGTAACCGAGTCGTGAGACAAACGATAAATGTAAAACTCTTTCTACCTATCTGGTCAAATAGCTTTGTTGACATCTTGTGCAACCAACTCGAATTTACATGGATGTAAAATAGAGTTAAATTTACCATTCATTCATAAAATGTTTACGTCACATGTAAATTCTTATTTTTTTTGAGTGTACGCCTAAATCAATGGAGTAGATTTAACGTAGGTACACGGAGAGACGAAACTACCCAAAAGTGAGTTCTTTCCACCCAACTTCGGGGTTGCGTGCGTCAAGCCAATTTTGAGTTGATGGAATCGATGTTTTTGTTGGGTTGTTCCCGCTTGCTTCCATGTGAAAAAAATACCTAATTTTAAGTTTTTTCCACTCAACCGAAATTTTGACTAGGTTGTATTCACTCAAATTTGAGTACTGTGCTAGAAACTCAGTTTTGGCTTGACGCACGGAACTGCAAAAGTTGGGCTGTTTCTCTCTTCACTCTCTGACAACAACAGAAAGAGCGCATGAAAAGGGAGATGAAAAAGAACTCAAATTTGAGTTTAAAAGTACCTAATTTTGAGTTTTTCAGTTTCTCCGTGTAGGATATTTTGGCTGCGTCATTTCATAACCCCATTAAGGCTTGTTTTAGCTGTAGACAACAATGCCTGGTTCTGGCGTGGCAAACTCAATCGATGGTTACTGCAGAACTTGGTAAAGGGATAAAGTTCTTCCAGATAAACAACACGTTCCCTAAGAAGCCCTGGCACCACAATCTACGGCTGAAAAAAAACGTTGAAGTTTGCACACTAAACCGTTTACTCTCCGGAAATGACTACTCCAACCATTTGATGAGTAAAATGAAAATAGACAACGACGGCATCTGCTATAATTGCGACACTGTAGACAACTCTGAACACGTCATTTTTGTCGGCATCAAGCACACAACAACAAGGCAAAAATACAACATAGACCAATACTGCAATGAATCACTGTCAACGTGGCGACAGAACGAAGAAGATCGATGGTTCCAGCCCAATTAATACGGTAGAACCAAGGATTCGCATCTTTAATATCCATGGTTAGTGCTTGATGATTCTGATGACATCATGACGTGTCGCATGCCCTTAAACAGAGATAAGTTATCGAACGTCATTATATGGACTGACGCTGTTTGTACAGTCAACTTTCGTACGTTGCACTAAGCTTTTAGCCCAGTTAGTGGAGAATATTCATTCAAAACTGGATAATACATCAGCCTTGCAAAATCAGTAAACAGTAACTAACTGAATAGCAGTTTCCTAAGCTAAAGTTGAATTAAGAATGATTTGTTCCACTTTTATACAGCAAAAATGTTTGTTGGAATATCTCCAAAATAACCATGGAAACACAGAGAGTTTAGGTTTCCCTAACCACGGTTGAAGATCTACACTCATGTTTGTAAATACTTTTCAACAAATACTCGCAACTGATTTCCATTGGACGAAAATAGCTCAAAAATCACAATACACATCCAAGTCAAAGCCTGTTATTATTTCAACTTCTAAGGTAATTTCCAAGGTATGATCTAGGGTGACTAAATCAAATGGATGTCCCATCTGGAAGACTGCTAGAGTACAGTCAGACGCGCCAATTCTAGGCCAAAGGTAGTTATCGCTTGTCGAACTCAAATCGAGGAGCTGAGTTTAGTAAACGCTGTTCACCTTGTATGGGTACCTGGCCATTCTTCCATCCCTGGATGTGAATTGATTTATGAGTCACCTGACTTCATTGGACCTGAGGCAGCTATTCCGATATCGAAATGTTGGGTAAAGCGTCAGATTGATATCTAGGGTGGCACTAAGCACAAACAATATTGGATTAGTTTGGAGTCATGTCGTCAAACAAAATGGCATTGTACTGAGCCATCACCAAGGGTGGCGAAGTATCTATCAAATTCGTTTAAGCAGGATTGCAGCAAGTTGGGCAATGCATTGATTGGCTTCTACAGACTCATCTAACACATAGCGAATATTCAGCAAGCTAACTCATTTGTGTGCGACAGCCGTGAATCCGATTATGGAAATTCATATCATTTGTTAAGTAACTATCGTTTTTTTTTTTGCAACTGCGTTTCCGAGTATGTACTTATCAAGCGAAACTGACTTCAGGAAACCTGAATCTTCTGGACATTCTGTTGTCCTTGTACTGTTCTACATTCTTCCAAATAGATAAGAATGTACCTTACCTACCTACTGAGACGGGGTAGGTGGGTGCCAATACAGCAACGGGAAAAATGACTTAATGAATATAGCAGAGGATGGGATTGAAGTATATCATTCATCAGCTAAAAAACCAACAAGGTAACTGGTTATTATAAGCTTCATCGACAGTCAGTCCACAACAGACTAGATGTTCGGCGTATGGCAAATCAACGAAATATACCGTAAATACTAGGTACATATCATCGTCTTAAAGGCGGTAACCGACAGTTACCGCGCAGAGCTATGGAGAATGACTTTCTTGGACAATTGACTAGACTGAACAAATGAACGATGGAAGGTGTACAAAACTGCTTGAAGGGTTTTAGGTGAACTATCCAATGGATAATGAAGCCAACTTTTCTAGTGTTCACCGTATACAAACAGAGACGCCACCGTATATGGCCATTAACATTGTTACAGCAGTGGAGTTATGTCAAATACACAAGGCTACGGTTGCGCTACCTGTTCATTCCATAGCGGTCGTTTTAGTTAATTTAGTGATCCATTCATTTGAATCTTGCCGTGGTCTACGATGCTAATCCGTACCATCACCCTAGAATGTGTAATACGAAGAGCTGAGCTTAACCACAGGGGTACGATTTTATCTAAATCCGGTCAATGTGTGTGCTTTGCGGACGAAACGGATATTTAAGCCATAAACGTTTGAAATACTGGCAGAGCTGTACGTACACCATACTGAAACGCGACGCAGTAGGCCTGAGACGAACCAGCCAAGGGCTGAAAGTCTCTTTAATAAAGACAAATCAATCAATCAATCAGCGACGCAGCAAATATCGCTGGTGAATAGTCAAAAACAATGCGTATGCTATTGGACGGAACCAAGCACCAGACGGAAGTAGCACTAGATTCGTTAAGGAAGTAATGCCACGATAGGCGCGAACACCATCGAGTAACTACACTCAGGAAAATCCGCACATCTTATTGACAATTACTTATGTGCCAAACCACATCCTAGGTATACGCAACAAAAACCCGCTAATACAGGCACAATAACACATGGAAAATATATGCTGAAAATTGTGTGAGTTTACCGCGCTAATGAAAAGCATTTGTTTACCTCCATTGTGAATATTCATGTGTCAGTAAATAGTGGTTTCTACTTTTAGTGATGTTGCATGTACAGGTACTCTATTATAGTTATTGATGAAAAACAAAAATCTGCTGTTCCCGGCAAAATCAAACGGACGTACATATTTTCAGCCAGTAGAATTGTTTTAGTGTATGTGACACCGCGCTGTGAGAACTCAATATCAGGAATGAATATATTTCCACGACCAGAGAAATTTATTTATCTTGGATCCTCATTAATGGCTGACAGCAATGTGAGTCTTGGAATACAAAAATGCATCTTCAGCGGAAATCGTGCCTACTATGTGCTCCTGAAGAAACTGCGTCTCCTTAATTAGCCTTTTATTTACTCATAGGCGCCCTCAAAAACTTTTAATAATGATCTCATAACGGTTCGCAACACTTACTTTCAATTTATGACCAAGAAGCCCTATCAAATCGTTTTTTTTTCGTCTAACATCCGGCCGTTCTCAAAACTCGCTTTCCGCTTATTACTTAAGCAACGATTTCCCAATCGGTTCTCCAAACTGGCTTTTTGTTTTCCATTAACCCTCGAGAAATCGCGCTGTTGAATTTTGTATAACACGTTGAAAAAAATCCCACTTTTTGTACTCAGCATTAGCGTGGTTCTGAAGTGCCCCACACAATGTATACGTTTGCATGTGCGTGACAATAGTTTGACACATTTCCCATGGGAAAACTGTCAAAAAAACGCAAACCTCGACGGAAAGGACGCTATGTGCTCCAGGCTTGACGGAGGTGTCCAACCGCACGAGTTACGGAAGGCTAAGCTGTTAAGCTTCGAATCTGTGGTTCTCATTTCTTATCAAACAATGCTCTCAACTCACTTTTAGTTTTCAACAAAACAATCCTCAAAACGCGTTTCTCATTTATCATCAAGCGGTCCTCTCGCTTGTTTTCCATTAAGCGGTCCTCAAAACACGCTTCGAATATGGCCAGCGGTCCTCACAACACGCTTTGAATCTGCCATCAAGCTGTCCTCAAAACTCGCTTATTTTTTATTAGGCGGTCCTCAAAACACGCGTCTCATTTACCTACAAGCGGTCCTCTCAACTCGCTTTTTTGTTTTTTACAAAACGGTCCTCAAAACGCGTTTCTTATGTATCATAAAGCGGTCCTCTCAACTCGCTTGTTTTCCCTTAAGCGGTCCTCAAAACACGCTATAAAATATGGTCAGCGGTCCTCAAAACACGCTTTTTGTTGCTGATCCAGATTGATCATCTGAGCTAGTGAAATGAAAAGGTGAAGAAAGGTCGTAAAAGTAAAATTACTGCGTGCTTAATGCACAGAGTGGTGATGCAAAATAACATTATCTAAAACCATGCATAAACCTGTTTGATGACGCTTCGTTGTTCCTAATGTTCGAATGCCGCGACGAATACAGTTCAAAACATTATTGTGGATTTGGAAGAAAACCGAAGAATGAGCATCGCTCAAACTTCACTGCATTACTAGCGAACTTAAGGGGAAATGAGACGAACTCACCATGGTAGTCAGAAGCATTTTTCCATGGTGAAAACAAAAACTAATTTCACACAAAATTCCGAACTTGCTAAACTATTGTACCCGTGCGCTTACTATTTTTAATAAATTAATACTTTTCAGTTTGCGTTTTCGCAAAAAAAAAAAGCCGATCGACCAAGCGATCGATATTTGCGAAACAATTTTTCTAATTAATAGCGGCTAGCGTACCGTTTCACCTTCACCACCAACACCACATGCTCACTCACGAAAAATTTGGCGCGCTCGCACTGACAGACGCCCAGGTAGGATAAAGTCGTGATTGTCGACACGGCGTCGGACTGAAAACGAAAACATCAGGGATGCATGTCGGGTCGGATGAAGAATGACAGAAAGTTCGCTGAAAACTTCGCTTCGCTAGTGCAACTGGCGAACTCCGATTTGGTGCTGCGAGGTCAATACACATGGTAATAGCGTTTGCCAACAACATTGAAAATGAAAAAAAAACTTTAAAAATAAAACATTTGGCAACCAAATTGTCTGAAACTTTTTTTAGCGTGCACCATGCTCTTCTGGCTCTTCTTCTTCTTCTTCTTCTTTCTGGCCAACTAGCACCGTTCGGCGCCAGCTGTGTTTTACGTCGGCTGGGTCTAGGAGCTAAGCCTTAAATTCCGACGCCCCAGGGAGACGCCACCACACCTGAGGACCCTACATATCGAACCCATCAACACATGGGCCGGGACCTACGGCTTTACTTCCTATCCGAGGGAAGATGATCACGGATTTTATGTCTCAGAAAATCCCATCGGCGTCGACGGGAATTGAACCCCGACCGACTGGGGTGAGAGGCAACCACGCTTACCACTACACCACCGACGCCGACCTTCTGGCTCTTACGATCTCGCCAAAGACTGAAACCAGAGAGAGTGGAGTAAGCGCGTCAAAACACGAACAAACTATCACCCAAGCGGGCCGACCGAAACAGCACAATGCAAAATCGCGGGCCATCCGAATCGGCAACACCTACTTACCCTGTCGGCTGTCGCTTGCGGATTACATAATTGAAACTAGTCGTTTCACTCACCCGGTACACCTCCTCCAACTGGCGGTCCTCTCGTTTAACTCGCACTTTTTTCCTTGCCGCCGTTCAAACTCTTGTCTTTTTTCACTTTTCTTCTTGTTGGTCATAATAGATTTTCATCGACGCAATGGGTGATTTCTCACAGATATTCGATTTTATTGCCATGGTGGAAAATGACAACCATGACAAAACCTGTCACGGACGCCAATGTGCAACTTTAAACCGCTACCGAGAAATCACCCACTGCGGCTCGGATGACAACGCACGTCCTACCGTATGGACGTCGCCACTACGACTGACTCGCCGCTCCTGATCGGACAGCAATGATCGGGCCCGAGCTGAGTATATAATATAGAGTGGCACACGCTGTTGCCATCTCACCCACACAATAATATTTTAAGAACAAACGACTTAGGATTCCAGTTCAACTTGCACAAATGTTGGGATTCTAACAAGTTTGTATTTGAAACATCCTTACAAACTATGCAGGGGCATCATTTTTAGAAAACTTTATGTTAATTTTAGTGTCCAAAAAATTGATTATTGATAT